>NC_080175.1:100394347-100396847 GCF_950295315.1 Erinaceus europaeus
ATCCTTCCCTCTGCCCACCGTGCCCAGAGCAAAAGCCCGTCTCCTGCAGGACATCTACGATCACACTCGGCTGCCAGCACTTTGGTTTCTGCACAGACTCTCCCCACTGTGGTCTCCCTTCCAATGTCTGCTACTAGTGAAAACTAGTGTGATCTCTTTGCTAGACTGTCGGCCTGAGAGAAAGGTCCTTTTCATTTCTCACAGCTCAGCACACTGTCAGGCACCCGTGTGGGTATTCACTGTCTCACTACTCATCTAAGAATTACTTGAATGTAGGCCTCACTTGTTTGAAGACTGTGTTCTGTAAGGGTTTCCATTTTGTTCTAATGTTGCCCTTGGAAATATGTCTCCTAGAAAGACATATGTATTTGGAAATCCTATGTGTTGTACTGTGTTTCATATTTAAGCACCTCTGTTGCACAGAATGACTTCAAAATCTCCCACTCTAGAGGTAGAGAAATCCTGCTCATGGGTGGGGTAGTAGCATCATAGTTCTGCAAAGAGAGTCATGCCCGAGGCTCCAAAACCCCAGGTTCAATCCCCTGCACCACCATAAGCCAGAGCTGAGCAGTGAAAAAAAGAAAGGAAAAGAAATACTGCTCTCATTTCTTTTTTTTTTTTTACATTTTATCAGTGAGTTTAATACTGATTTACAAAATTACAAGGTAATAGGGATTAAATATTCATTTTATTTTAATGAGAGAACAATACAGGCAGAAAGAAAGAGAAAGACCAGAGCATTACACAGCTCTGGCTTATGGTGGTGAAGGGGATTGAACCTGGGACTTTGTAGCCTTAGGCGTGAGAGTATCTGCAGAATAATTATGCTATCTATCCCCCACTTCTGTCTCTTCTCTCTTTCTTTCTCTCTTTCTCTCTGTCTTTTGCAGAATTATTATGCTATCTCTCCAGCCTTGCTAATTTTCTTCACTTTTTTTTTAAAATTTTTTACCTGTTGGGCAGAGTCGATAGCATGATGGTTATGCAAAGAGGCTCTCATGACTGAGGCTCTGAAGTCCCAGGTTCAATCCCCTACACCACCATAAACCTGGGCTGAACAGTGCTCTGGTGTAAATAAATAAATAAATAAAATTTTACCTATTTATTATTAGAGAGTAGTAGAGAGAAATTGAGAGGGAAGGGGAAATAGAGAGGAAGAAAGACAGAGGGACATCTGCAGCCCTGCTTCACCACTCATGAAGTTTGCCCTCTGCAGGTGGGGACCAGGGGCTTGAACCTGTGTCCTCGCACTCTGATGTGTGTGCTTAGTCAGGTACACCGTCACCTGGCCCTGCCCTGCTCATTTTAAATAATAATTCATCTGAGCTATTTTAAGAACAAAATAAATGACCAAACTCTTGGCCTATGAAAGCTTGCCTTATGTGACCAGTGAGCTAGTTCACCTAGGAGGGTGTTCCTCTGCTGGGCACACAACCCAAGTCCCCCAGATTGGAGCCCACCTGCCTCCCCACCAGAGAAAGTGGCATGCTGTGGTTTCTTTCCTTCTCTGTCTCCCTGACAGTGTTGTTCTAGAATGATTAAGTCTTGGCAACAACAGCGAGAAGACCATATATAGAGAGAGAGTAGTGATTTAACAATGATTTAACAGTGATTTAACAATGATTAACAAGATCGTAAGACGACAGAAGTATATAACTCCACAGTTCCCACCACCAGAGCTCTGTGTCCCATCCCCTCCATTGGAAGCTTCCCTGTTTTTTATCCCTCTGGGAGCAGGGACCCAAATTCTTTATGGGGAGCAGAAGGTGGGAGCTCTGGCTTCTGTAACTGCTTCTCCCCTGGACGTGGGTGTTGGCAGGTGGATCCACACCCCCAGCCTGTGTCTGTCTGTCCCTAGTGGGGCAGGGCTCTGGGGAAGCAGAGCTCCAGGACATACTGGTGGGGTCGTCTGCCCAGGGAAGTCAGGATGGCATCATAGTAGTGTCTGCAACTTGGTGGCTGAGTATGGGAGCTGGATGCTTGGCATCTCTGGCCTTCTGAGAATTTGACTTCCGGACAGACTCTGGAAATGTTGGCGGCTTCTCAGCTCTAGATAGGAAACACCTGGGAGCAGACGCCTCGACACGCTCCAACTGTATGTAGTTCTTGGGCCTGAGTCGTTCCAGGAACCAGCACTTACTTGCACTACCTCTCCCTACTCCGCGCCTCAGTCTGTCCGCAGTGGCTGTTTCTGCACATGCTGGTACCTGAAACCACAGGTCCCCTACAAAGTCTGCTTACATTGTCTGAACCTGTAGCAATAACAGATGTAACTCAGGAGGGAGTGGCGAACAAGTCTCCCTGGTCTGCGGGAACAAATAATCTGTAATAATTAGCCGTGTCTTTTGTTCTCCACCAGAGTTCTCAGGAACTAAGTTAACAGATTAGTGGAGTGATTCTTTCCATGCAGCATGTTGAGGTTGTTCAATGTGGAAATAACGTCTGTGGATTTAAAAATGCTTTAAGACTGGCTCAGGTTTTAATTCATCTAAGCAGAGAG
>NC_080175.1:100401847-100450268 GCF_950295315.1 Erinaceus europaeus
GGAGAGAGAAATTGAGAGAGAAGGGGAGAGAGAGAAATTGAGAGAGAAGGAGAGAGAAACTGAGAGAGAAGGGGAGAGAGAGAAATTGAGAGAGAAGGAGAGGGAGAGAGAAATTGAGAGAGAAGGGGAGAGAGAGAAATTGAGAGAGAAGGGGAGAGAGAAATTGAGAGAGAAGGGGAGAGAGAGAAATTGAGAGAGAAGGGGAGAGAGAGAAATTGAGAGAGAAGGAGAGAGAGAAATTGAGAGAGAAAGAGAGAGAGAAATTGAGAGAGAAGGGGAGAGAGAAATTGAGAGAGAAGGGGAGAGAGAAATTGAGAGAGAAGGGGAGAGAGAGAAATTGAGAGAGAAGGGGAAAGAGAAATTGAGAGAGAAGTGGAGAGAGAGAAATTGAGAGAGAAGGAGAGGGAGAAATTGAGAGAGAAGGGGAGAGAGAGAAATTGAGAGAGAAGGAGAGAGAGAAACTGAGAGAGAAGGAGAGAGAGAAATTGAGAGAGAAGGGGAGTGAGAGAAATTGAGAGAGAAGGAGAGAGAGAAACTGAGAGAGAAGGGGAGAGAGAGAAATTGAGAGAGAAGGAGAGGGAGAGAGAAATTGAGAGTGAAGGGGAGAGAGAGAAATTGAGAGAGAAGGGGAGAGAGAAGGGGAGAGAGAGAAATTGAGAGAGAAGGAGAGGGAGAGAGAAATTGAGAGAGAAGGGGAGAGAGAAATTGAGAGAGAAGGGGAGAGAGAAACTGAGAGAGAAGGGGAGAGAGAAACTGAGAGAGAAGGGGAAAGAGAAACTGAGAGAGAAGGGGAGAGAAACTGAGAGAGAAGGGGAGAGAGAAACTGAGAGAGAAGGGGAGAGAGAAACTGAGAGAGAAGGAGAGAGAGAAATTGAGAGAGAAGGGGAGAGAGAAACTGAGAGAGAAAGGGAGAGAGAAACTGAGAGAGAAGGGGAGAGAGAAACTGAGAGAGAAGGGGAGAGAGAAACTGAGAGAGAAGGGGAGAGAGAGAAACTGAGAGAGAAGGGGAGAGAGAAATTGAGAGAGAAGGGGAGAGAGAAATTGAGAGAGAAGGGAAGAGAGAGAAACTGAGAGAGAAGGGGAGAGAGAAATTGAGAGAGAAGGGGAGAGAGAAATTGAGAGAGAAGGAGAGGGAGAGAGAAATTGAGAGAGAAGGAGAGGGAGAGAGAAATTGAGAGAGAAGGGGAGAGAGAAATTGAGAGAGAAGGGGAGAGAGAGAAACTGAGAGAGAAGGGGAGAGAGAAATTGAGAGAGAAGGGGAGAGAGAAATTGAGAGAGAAGGAGAGGGAGAGAGAAATTGAGAGAGAAGGGGAGAGAGAAACTGAGAGAGAAGGGGAGAGAGAAACTGAGAGAGAAGGGGAGAGAGAAACTGAGAGAGAAGGGGAGAGAGAAGGGGAGAGAGAGAAATTGAGAGAGAAGGGGAGAGAGAAAATGAGAGAGAAGGGGAGAGAGAAACTGAGAGAGAAAGGGAGAGAGAAATTGAGAGAGAAGGGGAGAGAGAAATTGAGAGAGAAGGAGAGGGAGAGAGAAATTGAGAGAGAAGGGGAGAGAGAGAAATTGAGAGAGAAGGAGAGGGAGAGAGAAATTGAGAGAGAAGGGGAGAGAGAGAAATTGAGAGAGAAGGAGAGGGAGAGAGAAATTGAGAGAGAAGGGGAGAGAGAAACTGAGAGAGAAGGGGAGAGAGAAATTGAGAGAGAAGGGGAGAGAGAGAAATTGAGAGAGAAGGGGAGAGAGAAATTGAGAGAGAAGGAGAGAGAGAAATTGAGAGAGAAGGGGAGAGAGAGAAATTGAGAGAGAAGGAGAGGGAGAGAGAAATTGAGAGAGAAGGGGAGAGAGAGAAATTGAGAGAGAAGGGGAGAGAGAAATTGAGAGAGAAGGGGAGAGAGAGAAATTGAGAGAGAAGGAGAGGGAGAGAGAAATTGAGAGAGAAGGGGAGAGAGAGAAATTGAGAGAGAAGGGGAGAGAGAAATTGAGAGAGAAGGGGAGAGAGAGAAATTGAGAGAGAAGGAGAGAGAGAAATTGAGAGAGAAGGAGAGAGAGAAATTGAGAGAGAAGGGGAGAGAGAGAAATTGAGAGAGAAGGAGAGAGAGAAATTGAGAGAGAAGGGGAGAGAGAGAAATTGAGAGAGAAGGAGAGGGAGAGAGAAATTGAGAGAGAAGGGGAGAGAGAGAAATTGAGAGAGGAGAGAGAGAAATTGAGAGAGAAGGAGAGAGAGAAATTGAGAGAGAAGGGGAGTGAGAGAATTGAGAGAGAAGGGAGAGAGAAATTGAGAGAGAAGGGGAGAGAGAGAAATTGAGAGAGAAGGAGAGGGAGAGAGAAATTGAGAGAGAAGGGGAGAGAGAAATTGAGAGAGAAGGGGAGAGAGAGAAATTGAGAGAGACGGAGAGAGAGAAATTGAGAGAGAAGGGGAGAGAGAAATTGAGAGAGAAGGAGAGAGAGAAATTGAGAGAGAAGGGGAGAGAGAGAAATTGAGAGAGAAGGGGAGAGAGAAATTGAGAGAGAAGGAGAGGGAGAGAGAAATTGAGAGAGAAGGGGAGAGAGAGAAATTGAGAGAGAAGGGGAGAGAGAAATTGAGAGAGAAGGAGAGGGAGAGAGAAATTGAGAGAGAAGGGGAGAGAGAAATTGAGAGAGAAGGGGAGAGAGAAGGGGAGAGAGAGAATTTGAGAGAGAAGGGAAGAGAGAAATTGAGAGAGAAGGAGAGAGAGAAATTGAGAGAGAAGGGGAGTGAGAGAAATTGAGAGAGATGGAGAGAGAGAAACTGAGAGAGAAGGGGAGAGAGAGAAATTGAGAGAGAAGGAGAGGGAGAGAGAATTGAGAGAGAAGGGGAGAGAGAGAAATTGAGAGAGAAGGGGAGAGAGAAATTGAGAGAGATGGGAGAGAGAGAAATTGAGAGAGAAGGAGAGGGAGAGAGAAATTGAGAGAGAAGGGGAGAGAGAAATTGAGAGAGAAGGGGAGAGAGAAATTGAGAGAGAAGGGGAGAGAGAGATATTGAGAGAGAAGGAGAGAGAGAAATTGAGAGAGAAGGAGAGAGAGAAATTGAGAGAGAAGGAGAGAGAGAAATTGAGAGAGAAGGGGAGAGAGAAATTGAGAGAGAAGGGGAGAGAGAAATTGAGAGAGAAGGGGAGTGAGAGAAATTGAGAGAGAAGGAGAGAGAGAGAAATTGAGAGAGAAGGGGAGAGAGAGAAATTGAGAGAGAAGGGGAGAGAGAGAAATTGAGAGAGAAGGGGAGAGAGAGAAATTGAGAGAGAAGGAGAGAGAGAAATTGAGAGAGAAGGGGAGAGAGAGAAATTGAGAGAGAAGGAGAGGGAGAGAGAAATTGAGAGAGAAGGGGAGAGAGAGAAATTGAGAGAGAAGGGGAGAGAGAAATTGAGAGAGAAGGGGAGTGAGAGAAATTGAGAGAGAAGGAGAGAGAGAAACTGAGAGAGAAGGGGAGAGAGAGAAATTGAGAGAGAAGGAGAGGGAGAGAGAAATTGAGAGAGAAGGGGAGAGAGAGAAATTGAGAGAGAAGGGGAGAGAGAAATTGAGAGAGAAGGGGAGAGAGAGAAATTGAGAGAGAAGGAGAGGGAGAGAGAAATTGAGAGAGAAGGGGAGAGAGAAATTGAGAGAGAAGGGGAGAGAGAGAAATTGAGAGAGAAGGAGAGAGAGAAGTTGAGAGAGAAGGAGAGAGAGAAATTGAGAAAGAAGGGGAGAGAGAAATTGAGAGAGAAGGGGAGAGAGAGAAATTGAGAGATAAGGGGAGAGAGAAATTGAGAGAGAAGGGGAGAGAGAAATTGAGAGAGAAGGGGAGAGAGAAATTGAGAGAGAAGGAGAGGGAGAGAGAAATTGAGAGAGAATGGGAGTGAGAGAAATTGAGAGAGAAGGAGAGAGAGAAATTGAGAGAGAAGGGGAGAGAGAGAAATTGAGAGAGATGGGGAGAGAGAGAAATTGAGAGAGAAGGGGAGAGAGAGAAATTGAGAGAGAAGGAGAGGGAGAAATTGAGAGAGAAGGGGAGAGAGAAATTGAGAGAGAAGGAGAGGGAGAGAGAAATTGAGAGAGAAGGGGAGAGAGAAATTGAGAGAGAAGGGGAGAGAGAGAAATTGAGAGAGAAGTGGAGAGAGAGAAATTGAGAGAGAAGGGGAGTGAGAGAAATTGAGAGAGAAGGAGAGGGAGAGAGAAATTGAGAGAGAAGTGTAGAGAGAAATTGAGAGAGAAGGGGAGAGAGAAATTGAGAGAGAAGGAGAGAGAGAAACTGAGAGAGAAGGGGAGAGAGAAACTGAGAGAGAAGGGGAGAGAGAAACTGAGAGAGAAGGGGAAAGAGAAACTGAGAGAGAAGGGGAGAGAAACTGAGAGAGAAGGGGAGAGAGAAACTGAGAGAGAAGGGGAGAGAGAAACTGAGAGAGAAGGAGAGAGAGAAATTGAGAGAGAAGGGGAGAGAGAAACTGAGAGAGAAAGGGAGAGAGAAACTGAGAGAGAAGGGGAGAGAGAAACTGAGAGAGAAAGGGAGAGAGAAACTGAGAGAGAAGGGGAGAGAGAAACTGAGAGAGAAGGGGAGAGAGAAACTGAGAGAGAAGGGGAGAGAGAAATTGAGAGAGAAGGGGAGAGAGAAATTGAGAGAGAAGGGGAGAGAGAAATTGAGAGAGAAGGGGAGAGAGAAATTGAGAGAGAAGGAGAGGGAGAGAGAAATTGAGAGAGAAGGGGAGAGAGAAATTGAGAGAGAAGGGGAGAGAGAAATTGAGAGAGAAGGGGAGAGAGAAATTGAGAGAGAAGGGGAGAGAGAGAAATTGAGAGAGAAGGAGAGGGAGAGAGAAATTGAGAGAGAAGCGGAGAGAGAAACTGAGAGAGAAGGGGAGAGAGAAACTGAGAGAGAAGGGGAGAGAGAAACTGAGAGAGAAGGGGAGAGAGAAACTGAGAGAGAAGGGGAGAGAGAAACTGAGAGAGAAGGGGAGAGAGAAACTGAGAGAGAAGGGGAGAGAGAAATTGAGAGAGAAGGGGAGAGAGAAACTGAGAGAGAAGGGGAGAGAGAAATTGAGAGAGAAGGGGAGAGAGAAACTGAGAGAGAAGGGGAGAGAGAAATTGAGAGAGAAGGAGAGGGAGAAATTGAGAGAGAAGGGGAGTGAGAGAAATTGAGAGAGGAGAGAGAGAGAGAAATTGAGAGAGAAGGGGAGAGAGAAATTGAGAGAGAAGGGGAGAGAGAGAAATTGAGAGAGAAGGGGAGAGAGAAACTGAGAGAGAAGGGGAGAGAGAAACTGAGAGAGAAAGGGAGAGAGAAACTGAGAGAGAAGGGGAGAGAGAAATTGAGAGAGAAGGAGAGAGAGAAATTGAGAGAGAAGGGGAGAGAGAGAAACTGAGAGAGAAGGGGAGAGAGAGAAATTGAGAGAGAAGGAGAGGGAGAGAGAAATTGAGAGAGAAGGGGAGAGAGAGAAATTGAGAGAGAAGGGGAGAGAGAAATTGAGAGAGAAGGAGAGGGAGAGAGAAATTGGGAGAGAAGGAGAGGGAGAGAGAAATTGAGAGAGAAGGGGAGAGAGAAATTGAGAGAGAAGGGGAGAGAGAAATTGAGAGAGAAGGGGAGAGAGAAATTGAGAGAGAAGGGGAGAGAGAAATTGAGAGAGAAGGAGAGGGAGAGAGAAATTGAGAGAGAAGGGGAGAGAGAAACTGAGAGAGAAGGGGAGAGAGAAATTGAGAGAGAAGGGGAGAGAGAAATTGAGAGAGAAGGGGAGAGAGAAATTGAGAGAGAAGGGGAGTGAGAGAAATTGAGAGAGAAGGAGAGGGAGAGAGAAATTGAGAGAGAAGGGGAGAGAGAAATTGAGAGAGAAGGTGAGAGAGAGAAATTGAGAGAGAAGGGGAGAGAGAAATTGAGAGAGAAGGAGAGAGAGAAATTGAGAGAGAAGGGGAGAGAGAAATTGAGAGAGAAGGGGAGAGAGAGAAATTGAGAGAGAAGGAGAGGGAGAGAGAAATTGAGAGAGAAGGGGAGAGAGAGAAATTGAGAGAGAAGGGGAGAGAGAAATTGAGAGAGAAGGGGAGAGAGAAATTGAGAGAGAAGGAGAGGGAGAGAGAAATTGGGAGAGAAGGAGAGGGAGAGAGAAATTGAGAGAGAAGGGGAGAGAGAAATTGAGAGAGAAGGGGAGAGAGAAATTGAGAGAGAAGGGGAGAGAGAAATTGAGAGAGAAGGGGAGAGAGAAATTGAGAGAGAAGGAGAGGGAGAGAGAAATTGAGAGAGAATGGGAGTGAGAGAAATTGAGAGAGAAGGAGAGAGAGAAATTGAGAGAGAAGGAGAGAGAGAGAAATTGAGAGAGATGGGGAGAGAGAGAAATTGAGAGAGAAGGGGAGAGAGAAACTGAGAGAGAAGGGGAGAGAGAAATTGAGAGAGAAGGGGAGAGAGAAATTGAGAGAGAAGGGGAGAGAGAAATTGAGAGAGAAGGGGAGAGAGAGAAATTGAGAGAGAAGGGGAGAGAGAAATTGAGAGAGAAGGGGAGAGAGAGAAATTGAGAGAGAAGGGGAGAGAGAAATTGAGAGAGAAGGGGAGAGAGAGAAATTGAGAGAGAAGGAGAGGGAGAGAGAAATTGAGAGAGAAGGGGAGTGAGAGAAATTGAGAGAGATGGAGAGAGAGAAATTGAGAGAGAAGGGGAGAGAGAGAAATTGAGAGAGAAGGAGAGAGAGAAATTGAGAGAGAAGGGGAGAGAGAAACTGAGAGAGAAGGGGAGAGAGAAACTGAGAGAGAAGGGGAGAGAGAAACTGAGAGAGAAGGGGAGAGAGAAACTGAGAGAGAAGGGAAGAGAGAATTTGAGAGAGAAGGGGAGAGAGAGAAATTGAGAGAGAAGGGGAGAGAGAAATTGAGAGAGAAGGGGAGAGAGAGAAATTGAGAGAGAAGGAGAGGGAGAGAGAAATTGAGAGAGAAGGGGAGTGAGAGAAATTGAGAGAGAAGGGGAGAGAGAGAAATTGAGAGAGAAGGAGAGAGAAATTGAGAGAGAAGGGGAGAGAGAAACTGAGAGAGAAGGGGAGAGAGAAACTGATAGAGAAGGGAAGAGAGAAATTGAGAGAGAAGGGGAGAGAGAAATTGAGAGAGAAGGGGAGAGAGAGAAATTGAGAGAGAAGGAGAGGGAGAGAGAAATTGAGAGAGAAGGGGAGAGAGAGAAATTGAGAGAGAAGGGGAGAGAGAGAAATTGAGAGAGAAGGAGAGAGAAATTGAGAGAGAAGGGGAGAGAGAAACTGAGAGAGAAGGGGAGAGAGAAACTGATAGAGAAGGGAAGAGAGAAATTGAGAGAGAAGGGGAGAGAGAGAAGTTGAGAGAGAAGTGGAGAGAGAAACTGAGAGAGAAGGGGAGAGAGAAATTGAGAGAGAAGGGGGAGAGAGAGAGACTTGCAGACCTGCGTCACCACTTAAGAGGCATCCACCCAGCAGGTGGGTCGTGGGGTTTGAACTGGGATCCTTGGGTCCTCGCACGTTGTGCAATGTGCCCTTCACCCAGTGCTCCGCTGCCAGCCCTCCTCTGTGCTCTTCCCTATGGCAGAGTGCTCCTGTCTGCGGCGTGTGGCTGCATGCTGATCTGATGGAGAAATGGTTGAGCTCAGTCTCATCTGCTTGCCTCAGCCCAGATAGAAGTTAGGAAATAATCAATGTTAGGATAAAAATAATTGTGTTACCAATTCAACAGCTGTGGCCCATTTGTTTGCACTTTGCTTTAACCCACCAAAGAATTTCCAGTAGCTCTAAAGCCACATAAAAGTACTTTTCTTTGGATGGTTGCCTCTCCCACTGACACAGACCATTTCGTTTCTGTTGTATCGTAAGCACATATCATTCTGGGCTTTTATTTTAAGCACCCTAACAGAAAATGCCTCTCATTCTCTTCAGGTTGGTTAAAACTCGACTCAAAAGGATCTTCCCCTCAGAAGTTGGACTTCTGAAACATGTAGACCGAGACCAAGAGTCAGAGGAAGAGATGTGATGCTGACAGACATCTGGTCTTCCTGGATGAACTTTTCACTTTTGGCATTGTCTTGTTCCTGGTTTTGTCCTTGAAAATTTGTCAAGTGAACAACGGGCTGAGGATAATTCTTGGTGTCCTGTTTGTGCTTCCAATATTGCTAAGCATTTGTACTTCAATGTTTTACTTGTTGGTTTGACAGTATTTTGAGGGATGACGGTTTTGCACACCAGTCGTGGTATCTGAGGCTCCAGAGTGACTCTGCCCAGGCCATCTAGCATTTGTCGTACACTTGATGTGAAATATGTTTTATTTGCTTTACAGATATGCTCAAGGCTCCTGGATCTGAAACCATATGTAAGTCTTTAAATGTGGGATTAGACCGATTAGTCTTGTCACTTCAATTAGAAATAAATGAATATATGAACCTTGGTTCTGAACGTCAAATCTTGGTTTTTATTATTTAATAGCATCTCATCTTATTGTTTTTGAAGTTATCTTTCTTTACTTGTATTTATTTACTATATGACAGAGAGATATTGAGAGGGGAGAAGGAGATAGAGAGACAGACAGACAGACAGACAGACAGACAGACACCTGCAGCCCTGTTTCACCACTCGTGAAGTTTCCCCCTGCAGCTGGGGACTAGGGGCTTGAATCCAGGTCCTTGAGCACTGTAACATGTGCTTAACCAGGTGTACCACTGCCTGCCCCCTGCATCTCTTCTTGTACCTTGAAGAAGAAATAGTGTGACTTTTTTTAAATTTATTTCTTTATTGGGGAATTAATGTTTTACATTCAACAGTAAATACAATAGTTTGTACATGCATAACATTCCCCAGTTTCCCATTTAACAATACAACCCCCACTATTTCATTCATCATCCTTCATGGACCTGTATTCTCCCCACCCATCCACCCCAGAGTCTTTTACTTGGGTGAAATACGCCAATTCCATTTCAGGTTCTACTTGTGTTTTCTTTTCTGATCTTGTTTTTCAACTTCTGCCTGAGAGTGAGATCATCCCATATTCATCCTTCTGTTTCTGACTTATTTCACTCAACATGATTTTTTCAAGGTCCATCCAAGATGGGCTGAAAACAGTGAAGTCACCATTTTTTACAGCTGAGTAGTATTCCATTGTGTATATAGACCACAACTTGCTCAGCCACTCATCTGTTGTTGGACACCTGGGTTGCTTCCAGGTTTTGACTATTACAGATTGTGCTGCCAAGAACATATGTGTACACAGATCTTTTTGGATGGATGTGTTGGGTTCCTTAGGATCTATCCCCAGAAGGGGAATTGCAGGGTCATAGGGTAGGTCCATTTCTAGCCTTCTGAGAGTTCTCCAGACTGTTCTCCACAGAGGTTGGACCAATTGACATTCCCACCAGCAGTGCAGGAGGGTTCCTTTGACCCCACACCCTCTCCAGCATTTGCTGCTGTTACCTTTTCTGATGTGTGACATTCTCACAGGAGTGAAGTGGTATCTCATTGTTGTCTTGATTTGCATTTCTCTGACAATCAGAGACTTGGAGCATTTTTTCATGTGTTTCTCAACCTTTTGGATCTCTTCTGTGGTGAATAGTCTGTCCATGTCCTCCCCCCATTTTTGGATGGGGTTATTTGTTGTCTTGTTGTTGAGTCTGGCAAGCTCTTTATGTATGTTGGTTATTAAACTCTTATCTGATGTATGGCATGTAAAGATCTTCTCCCTTTCTGTGAGGGGTCTCTTGGTTTGGGTAGTGGCTTCTTTTGCTGTGAAGAAGCTTTTTAATTTGATGTAGTCCCATAGGTTTATACTTGCCTTAGTCTTCTTTGTAATTGGATTCGTTTCATTGAGAATGTCTTTAAAATTTATGCAGAAAAGAGTTCTGCCAATATTTTCCTCTAAGTATCTGATAGTTTGTGGTCTAACATCCAAGTCCTTGATCCACTTGGAATTTACTTTTGTATTTGGTGAAATACAGTGATTCAGTTTCATTCTTCTGCATGTTTCAACCCATTGTTTCCAACACCATTTGTTGAAGAGACTCTGCTTTCCCCATGTAATCGTCTGGGCCCCTTTGTCAAAGATTAGATGTCCATAGGTGTGGGGCCTCATTTCTGGGCTCTCAATTCTATTCCACTGGTCAGTGTGTCTGTTCATGTTCCAGTACCAAGCAGTTTTGATGACAATGGCCCTATAATACAGTTTGAGATCTGGGAGTGTGATGTCTCCGGTTCTGTTCTTTTTTCTCAAGATTGTTTTGGCAATTCTAGGTCTTTTCTGGTTCCAGATAAACATTTGTAGCATTTTTTCTATTCTCCTAAAAAATGTGCTTGGGATCTTTATGGGGATAGCATTAAATTTGTAGATGGCTCTGGGTAATATATTCATTTTGATGATGTAGCCAACCCCCTCCCGTCTCCCATCCTCCCGTATCTCCAAACTCAGTGGCCAGTCACCTAACTCAAGTTGGACGTGCTAAGATCGACCCAGTCTGGAAAAGAGAAATTTCCCATGAATGGTCATCCCACTTCCGGTTATCTTGCCCATCTCCAAAACTCTCTCCCTTTACACTGTCTGAACTGGAAGACGCTTTGAAGAGGGTTAAACCGGGAACGGCTGCTGGCTATGATAACATCACCCCAGAACTCATTCTTAACCTGGGTCCTGCGGCAAAGAAGTGGCTCGCTTCATTCCTGTCCCACATCTTGGAATCTGAGTCTATGCCCAAAGTTTGGCGTCGTGCGAAGGTAATAGCGGTTTTGAAACCAAAGAAAGACCCAACACTGGCCGCCAGCTATAGACCAATTTCTCTCCTCTCCGTGTGTTACAAACTCCTTGAGAGGCTGCTTCTGTCACATATTTCTCATCCTACAGAGAAATTCCTATCACCCGCCCAAGCTGGTTTCCGCCCAGGAAGATCTACCTGCGAACAAGTCCTGGCCCTCTCAACTTACATTGAAAATGGATTCCAGAAGAATTTAAAGACGGGTGCTGTCTTTGTTGATCTCACAGCAGCCTATGACACGGTCTGGCACCCTGGTCTCCTAGTCAAGATCTCAAGATGCCTGCCTCCATGGGTGGCCAACACTATATCGTTTCTTCTCCAAAACAGAAGATTCCGGGTAGATCTGGGTGACAAGTCTAGCAGATGGAGACTTGTCTCAAGTGGCCTCCCCCAGGGCTCTGTTCTGGCTCCTACGATATTTAATATTTACATCAATGACCTCCCAGAAACTTCTTCAAGGAAGTTCATCTACGCCAATGACATCTGCTGTGCAACTCAGGCATCCAAGTTCGACATCCTTGAGGAAACACTCACGAAAGACATGTCTCTGATATCTGATGACTGTAAAAAATGGCGACTAATCCCTAGCACTGCAAAAACGGTATCATCTGTTTTCCATCTACACCATGCCTCGGCCTCGCGTGAGCTTCATGTGCAGCTTGGCGATACGAGAATCCGGCACGAAGCCCAGCCAGTCTATCTTGGCGTTACTCTCGATCGCACCCTGTCATTTCACGAACATCTCATAAAAACTGCAGCAAAGGTGGGCGCGAGGAATCACATCATTGCAAGACTGGCCAGCTCCTCATGGGGCGCGAGCGCTTCCACACTGCGATCATCATCTCTGGCATTATGCTATTCCACTGCAGAATACTGTGCCCCAGGATGGTTCCGTAGCCCCCATGTCCACTTGGTCGATTCCAAATTATATTCCTCCATGAGGATAATTTCTGGAACCATCCGTTCCACTCCGGTTCCATGGCTGCCAGTTCTTAGCAACATCGCCCCGCCAGATATTCGTCGGGATGCGGCATCATCTGAGTTCATTTCCCACGTCTACACTCGACCGGACCTGCCAATATACGCGGATATCTTCGCCCACCCTGTCCAACGCTTGACGTCTCGTCACCCAATCTGGTCCCCTATGCCTACACTGAACTTCTCTGTTCCAGACTCTTGGAAACAGAGTTAGCAGTCAGCTGAGGTAAAGAACAGACACCTCATCACAGACCCCTGCAAGCATCAACCCGGCTTTGACCTAGCACGTTATGATCGGGCCCTTCTCATTTGCTATCGAACAGGCCATGGCCGGTGCGCCGCTATGTCCGTCCCATCGCTGGGGAGCCAGAGACGACCCGAACTGCCCCTGCGGCTCCAGACAGACTATGACCCACATAGTCAACGACTGCCACCTCTCCAGATTCAAAGGAGGTCTCGAAACGTTACATCAGGCTCAACCTGATGCTGTTGACTGGCTACGGAAGAAGGGCAAACGCTAGAAGAAGAAGATGATGTTAATTCTTCCAACCCATGAACATGGAATATCTTTCCACTTCTTTGTGTCTTTTTCAATTTCCTTGAGTAGTGACTCATAATTTTCAGTATACAAGTCTTTCACTTCTTCGGTTAGGTTTACTCCTAGACATTTTATTGTTTTTGTTGCTATAGAAAAAGGAACTGATTTCTGGATTTCAATTTCTTCTAACTTAGTGTTTGCATAGAGGAATGCCACTGACTTTTGAATGTTAACTTTATAGCCTGACACCTTACTGTATTGCCTGATGATTTCCAAAAGCTTCTTGCTGGATTCCTTAGGTTTTTCCATGTATACTATCATGTCATCTGCAAATAAGGAGAGTTTGACTTCTTCTCTTCCAATCTGTATCCCTTTAATGCCTTGCTCCTGCCTGATTGCTATGGCAAGAACTTCCAACACTATGTTGAATAGTAATGGTGATAGTGGGCAGCCCTGTCTAGTACCTGATCTGAGGGGAAATGCTTCCAGTTTTTCACCATTGAGTATGATGTTGGCTGTAGGTTTGCTATATATAGACTCCACTGTCTTCAGGAACTTTCCATCTATTCCCATTTTTTGTAGTGTTTTGATCATAAAGGGATGTTGTATTTTATCAAAGGCTTTCTCTGCATCTATTGATATGACCATGTGGATTTTGGTCTTGCTTTTGTTGATGTGGTGGATCACATTGATTGATTTACGTATATTAAACCAACCTTGCATGCCTGGGATAAACCCCACTTGGTCCTGATGAACAATCTTTTTGATATACTGCTGTATCCGGTTGGCTAGAATTTTGTTTAATATTTTTGCATCTATGTTCATCAGAGATATTGGTCTGAAGTTTTCTTTTTTGGTTGTGTCCCTGTCTGCTTTTGGTATCAGGGTGATGTTGGCTTCATAGAAGGTGGCACGGAGTATTCCAGTGTCTTCAATCTTCTGGAAGACTTTTAAAAGTAGAGGTATTAGTTCTTCTTTGAAGGTTTTGTAGAATTCATTTGTAAAACCATCTGGCCCAGGACTTTTATTATTGGGGAGACTTTTGATAACTGTTTCAATTTCATTAGCTGTGATGGGCCTGTTCATGTTATCCACTTCCTCTTTACTTAGTTTTGGAAGTTGGTAGGTATCTAGGAAATAATTCATTTCTTCCAGGTTCTCTAGCTTGGTGGCATATAGTTGTTCAGAGAAGCCTCGCATGATATGTTGAATTTCTGCAGTGTCTGTTGTGATATCTCTTCTTTCATTTACTATCCGATTTATTTGGGTCTTCTCCCTTTTTTGTTTTGTGAGTCTGGCTAAAGGTTTGTCGATTTTGTTTACTCTTTCGAAGAACCAACATTTACTTTCGTTGATCTTTTGTATGGTTTTCCTATTCTCAATGTTATTTGTTTCTGCCCTAACTTTAGTAATTTCTGTCCTTCTGGTTGCTTTAGGGTTCCTTTGTTGTTCTTCTTCTAGGTCTTTAAGATGTGCAATCAGGCTGTTTATTTGTGCTTTTTCTTGTTTCCTAATGTGTGCTTGTATAGCTATGAACTTCCCTCTTAGGACTGCTTTAGCTGTGTCCCAAATATTTTGATAGCTTGTGTATTCATTTTCATTGAAGTCTTGAAACATTTTTATTTCTTCCTTGATTTCCTCTTTGACCCAGAAGTTGTTAAGAAGTGTACTGTTGAGCTTCCACATTTTGGGACTGTTACTAATCTTTTGTTGATTGTTAAGTGTTAGTTTAATTCCACTGTGGTCTGAGAAGATGCTTGGGATGATTTCAATGCTCTTGAATTGGCTGATGCTGTCTTTGTGGCCTAACATATGGTCTATCCTTGAGAATAACCCATGTGGATTTGAGTAAAATGTGTATTCCAGTTTCTTGGGATGAATGACTCTGAAAATGTCCAATAGTTCTAGTTTATCTATTTCTTCATTTAGCTCCCTTGTGTCTTTATTGATTTTCTGCCTGGATGATCTGTCAAGTTGAGAGAGTGGGGTGTTGAAGTCCCCTACTATGATTGTGTTACTGTTAATATATTGCTGTAGCTCTTTCAGTAGAAGTTTGATGTATTTAGATGGCTTCTCATTGGGTGCATAGATGTTAATAATAGTTAAGTCCTCTTGATTGATTAATCCTCTGAGCATTAAGTAGTGTCCATTCCTATCTTTTTTAATCTTATCTATTTTAAAGTCTATAATGTCAGATATGAGAATAGCTGCTCCTGCCCTTTTTTGTGGGCCATTGGCCCACAAAATGATAGTATGATAGTTTTCCATCCTTTCACTTTAAGTCTGTGTTTGTCTTGTTGAGTTAGGTGGGTTTCCTGTAGACAGCATATTGTTGGGTTGTGTTTTCTGATCCATCTTCCTACTCTGTGTCTTTTAATAGGTGAATTCAGGCCATTTACATTTATTGATATCAAAGATTGAAGATATTTTAACGCCATTCTTGTAGAGTTTTAGAGTATTTTGATATATGTCCTATTTGTGGTGGTCTGGTTGTTTATAGGAGACCTTTCAGAACTTCTTTCAGGGCAGGCTTGGTGATGGTTGCTTCCTTCAACTGTTGCTTGTCTGAGAAGGTTTTGATGCCTCCATCTAGGCTGAATGACAGTCTAGCGGGATGCAGTAGTCTTGGCTGAAAGCCTTTCTCATTGAGCATTCGATAGGTATCTTGCCATTCTCTTCTGGCCTGTAGTGTTTGTATGGAGAAGTCTGCTGCTAATCTTATGGGTTTTCCTTTGTAGGTGACTCTTTGTTTTTCTCTTGCAGCCTTCAGGATCCTTTCTTTATCCTTATTCCTTTCCATTCTAAGTATGATATGTCTTGGTGTCTTTAGGTCTGGGTTAATTCTGTTTGGGACCCTCTGGGCTTCTTGAATTTTTATGTCTTTGATGTTGTCTAGACTAGAGAAGTTTTCAGCTATTATGGCCTGGAAAATGATTTCTTCCTCTCCTTCTCTTTCTTCCTCTGGTAAGCCAATAATGCGTATGTTGTTTCTTTTGAAGTCATCCCATAGGACTCTGTTGTTGTTTTCAGCATCTCTTAATCTCTTTTTGAGATCTCTTACTTCTTTTTTAGTTGTCTCTAATTCATCCTCAATCTTGCTAATTCTGTCTTCAGCCTCATAGATTCTATTCTCTCTGCCCTCTACTGTTTTCTGGAGTTCATCTATTTTGTTGCCCTGCTCTGATACTGTTTTAGCCTGTTCAGCTAGTTGCATTCTTAGCTCAGCGATTTCAGCTTTCAGCTCTCTAATAACAGTGAGATAATTAGTATTTTCTTCCATATTCTCATTTGTTGTTCCCGCATTTCTGATTACAATTTTTTCAAATTCTTTACTCACTCCTGTTAATTATTTCCTTAGCTAATGTTTGGATATTGAACTCGTTATTTTGTGCTTCACCCTTGGAGGACTTTTAGCTGGACTCTTGTCCTGGTTCGATTCTCCAATATTTTTTCTTGTTGTTTTAACCATTTTATATATTATGTTATGAGTTCCCTTTATCAATACTTTTCAAACTATTGATCACTATTGCCTGGATTGACTTGTGTCTAAGTAAGTTAATTAAAGGGTTCACAGTGGTGGAAGTTAACAGTTGTTTCAATCCCTGAGTTGGAGCTCAGTGGTTTAAAAGCCTCTTTCTTTTTTTTTTTTTTTTTCCTTCCCTGTAGGCTATGGGAGCCTGAGGGCTTTTAAACTATCAATAGGCTTCTTAGCTTTATCACTGACTCCTGAACAAGAGATAAAGCAGGGTGTGGCAGAGATAATCCAGTGGTTATGCAAAGAGACTTTCACAGCCCCTCAGCTATGCCACAGAGGTATAGGTCTTCTCCTGAGTTTCCCGGTTAGATCTCTGTCCCCTGGTGTCCCTCCCTGTCGCTGCTCCAGATTCTGAGGGCAGTAGCAATGGAGACTCAGAGTTGCACTTGGTGAGTCTCTGGGGAGTCCTCTCCTCCCTTCAGCTGTCCCCTTGTTGGTGGAGCAGACTGGAGGTGGTGTCTCCACTGATAAACTGTTGAAGTGTTAGCAGTCACTTAATCTCTCCTTAGGCTCCTCTCTCCTCTCTGTCACCAGCCACATGTGTTTGTACTCACCGGTGATTTACTGGGTTCCTGTGGTCATTCTAGTCCTGTCTTGTTTCGGTCCCGGGTGGTCTCCTTTGGTATTCCTAGTTGATCCAGGAGAGGAGAGGAGAGAAAGCAATCTGCTGCTTATAGCTCCGCCTCCGGAAGTCGAATCCAAGTTGTGTGACTTTTAATTTCCTTTTGTGAAAGATTATTTTCTGTAGCATCTGGGTTCTCTCCTGGGAAAAACTATCCAGTTGTTATCTTGAGTTTTGCATTTTTTTCTCCAAGAGAGACACAGGGAATGAGAGATTAGAGAAGGAGAATTGTAATGTTATCTAGAGAGTCACTGAAGCAAGGCCACCATGATATTTTCTCTGCTAAAATAATTGAGGGGTTAAAACAAGAAAAACCTTTTATGGAATACCTGGCAAAAATTTCAGAACCATGGATTAGTCTGTGGGCAAAATTATCTCTCAGTGAAGAGTCAAGAAATCTTGATACTATTTCTTTTTTTTTTAAAGAATTTATTTATTTACTTATCAGAAAGATAGGAGGAGAGAGAAAGAACTAGACATCACTGTGGTACATGTGCTGCCGGGGATTGAACTTGGGACCTCATGCTTGAGAATCCAATGCTTTATCTACTGTGCCACCTCGCAGACCACACATCTTAATACTATTTCTGACTCTACCATCAATCAACTTTTAGGACTTTAACAATCACTATACTCTTCTCCATATAAAATAAGGAAATTGAATTGGATGGATCATTGACCTCGTTCTGATGCACACAGTTTATAAGCCTAAAGTCCCCGGGTAAATACTGAAGCCTGAGGATAGTTAACTCAGTACAAGATAATGTGGAAAGGTCAGTCTTTCTGACGTAACAGAAAAGGTAAGAAGGACTTCAGCAATCCCTGAGGAAAGGGGCCAGGTGGTGGCGCACCTGACTGAGCGCACATGTCACAGTGTGCAAGGACCTGGGCTCAGGGCCCCACCTGCAGGAGGAAAGCTTTGCCGGTGGTGAAGCAGGGCTGCAGGTGTCGCTCTCCCTCTCTGTCTCCCTAGCCTCTTGATTTCTGGCTGTCTGTAGTCAGTAAATAAAGATAATATTTTTTTTAAAGGGCAGAGGTAAATAATATGAATTTTATTCGAAGAGACTGTCACCCCAGAGACTCCAAGGTCCCAGGTTCAGTCCTCTGCACCACCATAAGCCAGAAGTCCTTGAGGGGGACAGTGATTGCAGAAATGTTGGGCAGTGCGACAGCTCCCCCCTGCTTACCGCTGTGGTCTATTTACATAATCACTGTTTACCTGGGAACCGTCCTGCCTGCAGGGCACTGGTTTAATCCCCACTGGTCCGCACTCTCTTTTGGCTCCGCCCCCTCTCCTAGTCACACCCTGTTTTCCACCATTAGTTTGCACTCTCTTTTCACCCCACCCTCTCTACGTCACATCCTGTTTCCACCCTACTATTTCCTTCTCGGTGAGTATAAATACAGCTGCTCTTCTGATTAAACACACATGGGATGGCCTTCTGGCTCTGAGAGTCCCAGAGTCTCTCTCCTGCGACGCCAGCCTGGCACAAGTTCCTGATCCCTCTCCCATGCAGCAGCCTAGGTTGGCTCCAGTCGAGTTCTCTCCAACCCAGAGAGCACTTTCTCAGGAAGAAGCACCCTCAGGCTCTCCCGGCACAGAAAGGGGGCAGCCTCTGGTGCAGCTGGACGTGGAGTAAGAACAATTACATGCAGGCAGTTCTCTGACATTACAAGAAGACTGACCAAACCAGATGACTAGTCCTGTCTTGGATGCCATAGTGACGCTGAAAAGTTAGAGGAGTGAATTCCATAAGCTAAAGAACTGGACACATTTATATGTTCATGTGAGGGCTGGGAGGAACGGATGCATGTGTCTAAGAGTGTCCCTTGAGTAATATGTAACCATGAGTGCATTCCTGCCAAATGGCCTGCCCATACCTCCTAGTCTTCAGATGAACATGTAGACCCAATATCTCAGGGGCCACTTCATTATTCTTATTATTATTGATTTAATAATGATCAACAAGATCGTGGGATAAAAAGAGTATAATTCCACATAATTCTCACCACCAGAGTTCCATATCCCACCCCCTCCATTGGAAGCTTCTCTATTTATTCTTTATCCTTCTGGGAGATTAGGCCACAATTCTTTATGGGTGCAGAAGGTGGGAGCTCTGGCTTCTGTCACTGCTTCTCTGCTGGACATGGGTGTTGGCAGGTGGATCCACACCCCCAGCCTGTGTCTGTCTGTCTGTCCCTAGTGGGGCAGGGCTCTGGGGAGGGGAGGCTCCAGGACACATGGTGACGGCGTCTGCCCAGGGAGGTCAGGTTGGCATCATGGTAGCATCTGCAACTTGGTGGCTGAAAAGCATTAAGATATAAATCAGAAAAATAGTTTAATAATCAGGAACATAAAGGTAAGAGTAGAGCAGATGAGATTAGGGGTCTTCATGTTGGAAGAAGCTAGGAGTCTATTTTAGGTCTATTCCAAGGGGGGCATGACTTCACTAAGTTTTGCCTGAGCTAACATGCAAGTGGGCTGAAAATATTGCCTGGGGAGATGATGTCAGAGTTGGGAATAGAATTGGAAAGCTGGATCAGGACAGAGAGTAGCTCCCAAATATGGGGAAAGCATATAAATACCAGTAACTGTAAACCCCATCTATCTGCCCCAGGGCCCGTGTCTGTTCACATCCAGCACAGGAGCCTGCGTGCCCTCCGAGTCCCTGTCAGTCTGAGCTCACAGTCCATGGTCACAGCGGGAACCTTCCAGGCTGCTCTCATGTCAGGACCCGTCTTCCTCGAGGGGCAGAGCAGGCTGACCAGCCTCCCTTCAGAGAGTGGGGCGTCCCCACCATTATTGTTCCACAGCGAGGGCAGGTCCTGTAGAGGCCCACGAGAAGTTTATGATGCTGTTCCTGATGGAGTTGACTAGTGATGGTGGAGAAAGGGATCTGTTAGAGGTCTAGGCTCAGGGGCCATTTCTACTCCACCAAGTTTCTATAAATGTGGCATGTTTGGGACCAGGTGGTGGCACACCTGGTTGAGTGCATTGGTTACAATGTGCAAGGACCAGAGTTTGAGCCCCTGGTCTCCACTTGGAGACAGAAAACTTTGCAAGTGGTAAGTAAGAGGTGCAAGTCTCTCTCTCTCTCTCTCTCTCTCTTCCTCTCTATCTCCCTCTTCCCTCTCTATTTCTGGCTGTCTCTACCCAATAAATAAATAAGATATTTTTTTGGTATGTCTGTATTTCTTAAGGGTGATCTGTCAAGTGCAGTTACACTAAATAGTATTGCTGTTTTGAGCAGGAACTCTAAGAGTAATTAACCTAAATTAAGTTTAGGCAGGAATTTCAAAAAGAGGTAAGTGAAAATATTCTAGCAGTCTATGAAAGAATAGCAATACCACTCTTGGGCATTTATCCAAAGGATATACAAACACTAATCAAAGGGACACACACAGTCCTGTCTTCACAGCTGCATTATGCACCACAGCCACAGAGTAGAAGCAGCCTAGATGCTCATCATCAGATGACTGACTAAGGAAGTTAGGAGATAGACTCCATGGAATACTGCTCTGCAATCAAAAAGGATAATATGAGGTCCTTTGGGACAAAATAGATGGAACTGGAGGTGATGGTGCTTAGCAAAATAAGTAAAGAGATGAAAGATGGTTTCACTCCTATGTGGAATATAAAGATTTGATTAGGTAGACTAGAAGTATTGTCTGGGGAGATGGTGTCAGAGCTGAGATTAGGGCTTCCAGCCACCAAGGTACAGATGCTGCCATGACGCCACCCTGCCCTTCCCGGGCAGACGCCCTCACCCGTGTGTCCTGGAGCCTCCCCTCCCCAGAGCCCTGCCCCACTAGGGACAGACAGACACAGGCTGGGGGTGTGGGTCCACCTGCCAACACCCATGTCCAGTGGAGAAGCAGTGACAGAAGCCACAACTCCCACCCTCTGCATCCCATAGTGATCCTGGGTTCATACTCCCAGAGGGATAAAGAATAGGAGAACTTTGAAAGTGGTGGCTGGGATAGGGAGTTCTGGTGTGCCGGGCTGGCTTCACAGGTGGGAGACAGACGACCAGGGACTCATGGCTGAGCTGTACGCAGTATCTCTTTCTTCATTGTTGGGTAGTATGCCACCTCCCCCTGGCTTCTGCTTAACCATATGCCTATATAGGGATTTACTGATCCCATTCAAAGCTTTGGTCTATTTACATAAATCACTTTTACATTTACATAAAGCACTCCCTCCAGGGCATTGGTGGTTCAGTGATAGGATTCTCGCCTGTTCCGCCCCCTCCTTGTCACACTCTGATTGTCACCAGTCACTTTTCTCTCCACCCTCTCTATATCACATCCTGTTTCCACCCTACTTGGAGAGTATAAAAACAGCTGCTCTTCTGATTAAAGACACTTGGAAATTGCTTTCCGGCTCCGAGAGTTCCAGAGTGTATCTCCTGCGGAAGTTAGTGCGGCACGAGTTCCTGATCCCTCTCCCACACAGCAGCCTAGATTGGCTCCAGTTGAGTTCTCTCCAAGCCAGAGAGCACTAGCTCGGGAAGAAGCACCCTCAGGCTATCCCGGCAATTCATGTGGAACACAGCACAATCTAAGCCATCTCTAATCACAATCTTGTCCTTATATATATACTTGCCAAGTAGGGTGGAAACAGGATGTGACGTAGAGAGGGTGGAGCGAAAAGAGACTGGTGGAAATCAGGGTGTGATAAGGAGAGGGGGCGGAGCAAAAAGACATCATGAACCAGTGGGGATTGAACCAATGCCCTGCAGGCAGGGTGGTGCTTAGTTAACAGTGGTTATGTCAATAGAATACAGGGTTAAGCAGTGGGGATTAAACCAATGAAACAGAAGGGGGCTTAGAAGCAGAATTAGAAGCAGACCAACACTGGTGGTGGGAACTGTACCCTTCTTATCCTATGCTCTTGTCAATATCTCCATTTTATAAATAAAAAATATATAAATTTCATAGCATGTTAAACATAATTTAACCTGGGTGTCAAAAAAAAAAAAAAAGAGACAGGCTTGGGGGTGTTCCAGGAGGTGGCACTGGACTTTCAAGCATGAGCTTCTGAGTTCAATCCCCGGCAGCACATGTACCAGAGTGATGTCTGGTTCTTTCTCCTATCTTTCTCATTAATAAATAAAATCTTAAAAGGGGGGGGGGGCTGGGGCTATGAATCCACCTGCCAACACCCATGTCCTGCAGAGAAATAATTGCATAAGTCAGACTTTCCACCTTCAGCTAACACCCAGTAAATAAGAAGAAGAACAATAGACATAGTACAGGTGATCTAACATGCAGAAAGGAATTTCACTTCAAAGAGAAAGTTTAGAAATGTCCCCACTAGGACTGTAAATAAAATAGTCTCAGCAGTTTGCACCACAAGTTCCTGTTCTCCACGAATAGAAAACTACTCAAAAATAAAGATCTTATAGAAATGATTTTTCCTTGTTATTCAACAAATATTGATGGTCGTCTGCTGTGGATTAGAGCTGACCCCAGGGAAAGCTGGATGAGACAATAAAATTCAAGAAAAACCCCAGAAACTCAACAGCAGAGACTTTCAAAAATGCTGAGCCAATTCCCCCAGACCAGGCAGCTTCTCCGTAAAGAGATTCTGGGCTGGGTGACTTTGTGGCAGCTGCGACTTTGCAGAGTGGGAGACGTTTCCAGGACTCTGAGGCTGGGGAGACAGCGTCATGGTGCTGCAAAAGACGTTCATGCCTGAGGCCGACAGGCCCCTCAGCAGCTGCAGAGCTGGGACGCAAACCCACCCAGCTGCACTCCACCTCCCTCACCCGGGACACGGCCACGTCCAGGTCAGGAGCCAGGTGTCTGGCATCGCCGAGTGGGTCCTTTGCCTGGCGTCTGCCCGGCCTTCCCCGGAGAGGGCAGCGGGTCTGGTCTGCTCGGCCGCGGGCTCTGAACGGCTGCGGGTCCCAGACCCTCGCCCGGTGAGTGGCGGCCTGGCCCCGGGGCTGCGGGTGTGAGAGACTCAGAACTGCCCTCCTGATCTCTCTCTCCGGCCGAAGCTGAAAAACAAGATCAGAAGAGCAAACACAAGCCGAACCTGAACTGGAGTTGGCGGCTCGCACCCCAGTGAGAGGCTGGGGGGGGGGGGGGTGAGCACACAGGTCCAGGAAGGATTCAGAGGACCTAGTGGGGGTTGTGCTGTTATATGGAACTGGGGATGCTGTGCATGTACAAACTATCATGCTTACTGTTGACTGTAAAACGTTAGTTCCCCCCCCAAAAAAAGTAAAAAAAAAAACCAACAACAAAAAACCCAGAAGGTCTTATAAGCAGAATTTAGAAGCATACCGACACTTAGGAACAAACTAATAAACACATGCTCTTGGGCTCTCTGGCTGCCAGGGAACAAGTTTCACTAGCATCTTAGGACTGGGAAATAAACTTCATCACACCACTAAAAAAGAAAGAAAAGAAGAAAAAGAGAAAAAAAGAAAAAGAACTGCCCTCCTCGGCCTCCAGCGGCGCTCCGGGCACAGACGTGCAGGACCTGCCCGCCCCACCGCCTCTGCGGCTCGTCATCCCGCCAGGGCTGTCGCGGGGGCCCGCCCGCCCCTCCCGGTGGCCCCCGCACGCCCCCATTTGCCTCCTGCCTTGTTTGACGGGACGGAGAGAAATCGGGGATCAGGACATAGAGAGGAAGAGAGACAGCTGCAGCCCCGCTTCAGCGCTCATGGACCCAGCCAGTGCGGACGGGAACCGCGGCTCGAACCCCGGTCCTTGCCCCTGGTGACGTGTGTTCACCACCCCCCGCCTCCTCTACCTGACATTGTTTCCCTGCCGGCTGCATGCTGCACGGGGTCCACAAGGGGGCGGCACGACAGCCCGGCCCAGGTTATTGCTAAGCGATCTGTGGGGCGGGGCAGAGTGGTGGGCGGGGCTGGATGCAACGGGCGGGGCAGAGTGGTGGGCGTGGCTGATTTGGAGAGGGCGGGGCAGAGTGGTGGGCGGGGCTGGATGTGGTGGGCGGGGCAGTGACGGGCATGGCTGGATGTAGTGGGCGGGGCAGTGATGGGCGGGGCTGGATGTGGTGGGCGGGGCAGTGATGGGCATGGCTGGATGTAGTGGGCGGGGCAGTGATGGGCATGGCTGGATGTAGTGGGCGGGGCAGAGTGGTGGGCGGGGCTGGATGTGGTGGGCGGGGCAGTGACGGGCATGGCTGGATGTAGTGGGCGGGGCAGAGTGGTGGGCGTGGCTGGGCGCAACGGGCGGGGCGGAGTGTGGTGGGCGGGGCCGTGCTGGGACGTGGCAGGGTGGTGGGCGTGGCTGGCCGCAACGGGCGGGGCAGAGTGGTGGGCGTGGCTGATTTGTAGAGGGCGGGGCAGAGTGGTGGGCGTGGCTGGCCGCAATGGGCGGGGCCGTGTTGGGCCGTGGCGGGGCGGTGGGCGGGGCCGGCTGCGGTGGGCGGGGCCTGACGGGCGGCCGCGGCTGCGAGCTCAGGTGCAGGTGCAGGCCGGGCCGGGCCGGGCCGGGCCGGGTCGGGTCGGGTCCGGTCGGGTCCCACCCGCAGGTGCAGGGCTTGGCGGCCACGGCGCCCCCGTCCCTCCCTCTGCCCTCGGGCTGGGCCTGCAGCGAGCTCCCGGGACTCCCGGGGCCCTGCGGGGGCAGCGCCTGGCCGCCGTGCACAGCCGCACGCACACGCTGGCCGGGCCCTGGAGAAGCTCCTGGCGTGGGGGCCGCTCCCGGGGAGGTGCTGGCGGGCTCAGAGGTCGCGTCCTGACCTGAGGAGCTCAGGGAGGCCCCGCCGCCGCCAGGATGTGACATGTGAGGGGAGAGGCGGGGGAGAGGCGGGTCTGGTCTGCGGGAGCCGCGGGTGCGTCCTGTGCTCTGGGCTTGAGCTTCTCTGCAGCGGGCGCCCCGCGCCAGGCGGGCTCTCCACCCCGCACGGTTTAAGCCAACAGGCGGAGGGGCGGGGCGGGGCGGGGCGGGGCGGGGAGCGGAGGGGCGGGGCGGGGCGGGGCGGGGCGGCGGCCGTGCGACCGCGAGCCATCGGAGGCCTGCGCTCCAAGCCCCGCCCCAGGCTCCCGGCGCGCAGGGCCGAGCTGCGCCGCGCTTCCTACAGACAGACACGAGCGGAAGGAGACTTCGGCGGGAGACCGGTTGTTTGGCAGGGTGGGGAAAACGTGAATAAACCAGAAAGCGTGATGCCGGGGCCCGCTGGCGGCGCACGCGGTTGAGCGCATGTGTCCCCGTGCGCAAGGACGCGGGGTCGAGCCCGGCCGCCACCTGCAGGGGGGAAGCTTTGCGAGTGGAGGAGCAGGGCCGCAGGGGTCTCTCTGTCTGTCTGTCTGTCTGTCTGTCTCCCCTCCCTCGCGGTTCCTGGCTTCTGTGCGCAATAAATACAGATAATAATGCAGCAAGGAGGGCGGGTGCCGCGGCTTGCTCGGCCCGTGCGCCTGGCCTGGGTTCGAGCCCGGCCCCACAGCACTGAAGGAAGCTGCGCGCTCTCTCTCTCTCTCTCTCTCTCTGCCCTGCAGTTTAAAAAGATGAAGCGGCGGGAGCCGGGCGGGGGCGCAGCGGGTGAAGCGCACGTGGCACAAAGCACAAGGACCGGCGGAAGGATCCCGGTTCGAGCCCCCGGCTCCCCACCTGCAGGGGGGGTCACTTCACAGGCGGTGAAGCAGGTCTGCAGGTGTCTGTCTTTCTCTCCCCCTCTCTGTCTTCCCCTCCTCTCTCCATTTCTCTCTGTCCTATCCAACCACAACAATAACAATAATAACTACAACAATAAAACAACAAGGGCAACAAAAGGGAAAAAATAAATATAAAAATAAAATAAATAAATATAAAAATAAAATAAATATAAAAAAATTAAAAAGATGACGCGGCATCATCTGAAACAGACAAGGACAGACTGGAGATGAGTCTGCTGAGCTGATCGGAACGAGGGCCGAGAACCAGGAAGGGTGGCTTATGGGACCGACACGACCCGGGCAAACAAGCTGCTGAGGAAGACAGAGCGGAGCGGCGGCCGCGGGAGTGTGAGCGCCGCTGGGGCCTCGCTCCCCGCACACCTCGTCCCCCCCCCCTCCCCCCGCAACCGCAGCCGCAACCCGCCATCCGTCCACAGAGCAGCCGGCGAGCAGGCCCCGGTCGGTCGGAGGAGCAGCAGACTCCCAGCAGAGCCCCGACACGACCCCCGGGAGCCCGGCCACAGCCCCGCACAGCCCCGCACAGCCCCGCACAGGCCCCTCCAGCCCTCGCCGCGCCTCCGCACGTGCTGGGTCAGGCCCGCAGGCCGCAGAGACCCCTCCCCGCATCAGGGGACACCCAGCGAGCCGGCGCTTGGGGGGGGCGGGCGGTGGCTCCGTCCCAGCTCCCGGGAGCCCGAAGAGGGCAGTTCTTTTTCTTTTTTTCTCTTTTTCTTCTTTTCTTTTTTTTTAGTGGTGTGATGAAGTTTATTTCCCAGTCCTAAGATGCTAGTGAAACTTGTTCCCTGGCAGCCAGAGAGCCCAAGAGCATGTGTTTATTAGTTTGTTCCTAAGTGTCGGTATGCTTCTAAATTCTACTTATAAGACCTTCTGGGTTTTTTGTTGGTTTTTTTTACTTTTTTTGGGGGGGGAACTAACGTTTTACAGTCAACAGTAAGCATGATAGTTTGTACATGCACAGCATCCCCAGTTCCATATAACAGCACAACCCCCACTAGGTCCTCTGAATCCTTCCTGGACCTGTGTGCTCACCCCCCCCCCCCCCCCAGCCTCTCACTGGGGTGCGAGCCGCCAACTCCAGTTCAGGTTCGGCTTGTGTTTGCTCTTCTGATCTTGTTTTTCAGCTTCGGCCGGAGAGGAGAGATCAGGAGGGCAGTTCTGAGTCTCTCACACCCGCAGCCCCGGGGCCAGGCCGCCACTCACCGGGCGAGGGTCTGGGACCCGCAGCCGTTCAGAGCCCGCGGCCGAGCAGACCAGACCCGCTGCCCTCTCCGGGGAAGGCCGGGCAGACGCCAGGCAAAGGACCCACTCGGCGATGCCAGACACCTGGCTCCTGACCTGGACGTGGCCGTGTCCCGGGTGAGGGAGGTGGAGTGCAGCTGGGTGGGTTTGCGTCCCAGCTCTGCAGCTGCTGAGGGGCCTGTCGGCCTCCCCTTTACACAGGCTCCATGTGGGGCTGGGCTGGGGCCGGGGGCTGGGGGCTGGGCTGGGGGCTGGGCAGGGGGCTGGGCAGGGGGCTGGGCTGGGGCTGGGGCTGGGGGCTGGGGCTGGGCTGGGGGTTGGGGCTGGGGGCTGGGCTGGGGGCTGGGCAGGGGGCTGGGCAGGGGGCTGGGCTGGGGCGGGGGGGGGGGGGGGGGGGGGGGGGGGGGGGCTGGGGGCTGGGCCCGGGGGCTGGGGGCTGGGCTGGGGCTGGGGGCTGGGCTGGGGCTGGGCTGGGGGCTGGGCTGGGGCTGGGGGCTGGGCTGGGGCTGGGGCTGGGGCTGGGGGCTGGGCTGGGGCTGGGCTGGGCTGGGGGTTGGGGCTGGGGGCTGGGCTGGGGGCTGGGCTGGGGGCTGGGCTGGGGGCTGGGCTGGGGGCTGGGCCTGGGGGCTGGGCTGGGGCTGGGCTGGGGGCTGGGGCTGGGGGCTGGGCTGGGGCTGGGGGCTGGGGCTGGGGGCTGGGCTGGGGGTTGGGGCTGTGGGCAGGGGGCTGGGGACTGGGGGCTGGGCTGGGGGCTGGGCTGGGGCTGGGCTGGGGGCTGGGCTGGTGCTGGGCTGGGGGCTGGGGCTGGGCTGGGGGGCTGGGCTGGGGCTGGGCTGGGGGCTGGGGCTGGGCTGGGGGCTGGGCTGGGGCTGGGCCTGGGGGCTGGGGCCTGGGGCCAGATGCTGGTGGCTGGTGCTGGGGGCTTGGGGCAGGGGCTGGGGGCTCAGTGCCATTTTTATTTGACAGGAATGAAAGAACCTGAGAGGGGAGACAGAGAGGGGACACACCTGCAGACCTGCTTCACTTTGTGAAGCTTTCCCCCTACGGGTGGGGAGTCAGGACTCAAACCCGGGTGCTTGCACTTAGTACCATGTGTGCATACTAGTTCATACTGGGTGCGCCACTGCCTCTCCATTTTATTTATTAATGAGAAAGACAGGAGGAGAGAGAAAGAACCGAACATCACTCTGGCCCCTGTGCTGCCAGGGACTGAACTTGGGACCTCGTGCTTGAGAGTCTGATGTTTTACCCACTGCACCACCTCTGGACCATGACTGTTCTGTCTTTAATGGCTTCCTTATGCATTACCTCTGTTCTTAAAATACAGACAATCCAGGGGCCAGGTGGTGGCGCCCCTGGTTGAGCGCACATGTGACAGTGCGCAAGGACCCAGGTTCGAGCCCCTGGCCTCCACCTGCAGGGGGAAGCTTCACAAGTGGTGAAGCAGGACTGCAGGTCTCTCTCTGTCTCTCTCCCTCTCTATCAACCCTTTCCCTCTTAATTTCTGTCTCTATCCAGCAAATAAATAAAGATTTTAAAAAATATATATATATATATATATATATATACAGACAATCCAGCCAATCTCAAAGCGTAACTTCCTTGATCCATGAATATCTTAAATGAGTTTTTTTAAAAACTTGTTTTATTTAAGATCTACACTTTTGGGGGCCAGGCAGTGACACACCTGGTGGATGCCGTTATTTTTTTTATTTTTTTTTTTTGGATGCCGTTATTATAGTACCCAAGAACCTGGGTTTGATCCCCTAGTCCCCGCCTGCAGGGGGGAAGCTTCACAAGTGGTGAAGCAGGGCTGCAGGTGTCTCTCTGTCTCTCTCACCCTTCCCTCTCAATTTCTGGCTGTCCAATAAATAAATAAATAAATACTAAATTTTCTTTTTAAACATACACACTTTTGTGGTCTGGGAGGTGGCACGATGGATAAAGCATTGGATTCTCAAGCATGAGGTCCTGAGTTCAATTCCCAGCAGCAAATGTACCAGAGTGATGTCTGGTTCTTTTTCTCTCCTCCTATCTTTCTCATTAATAAATTCTTTTTAAGAAATACACTTTTTAATAGTTATTTTTAAAAAATATTTATTCCCTTTTGTTGCCCTTGTTTTATTGTTGTAGTTATTATTGTTGTTATTAATGTCGTTGTTGGATAGGACAGAGAGAAATGGAGAGAGGAGGGGAAGACAGAGAGGGGGAGAGAAAGACAGACACCTGCAGACCTGCTTCACCGCCTGTGAAGCGACTCCCCTGCAGGTGGGGAGCTGGGGGCTCGAACCAGGTTCCTTAGGCAGGTCCTTGCTCTTTGCGCCACGTGCGCTTAACCCACTGCGCTACCGCCGGACTCCCAATAGTTATTTTTATGGGCCAGGGAAAAGTGAAAAGGGAAAAGTGGCTGCCAGGAGCAGTGGGTTTGTCAGGCACGAGCCCCAGTGATAACCCCGTTGGCAAAAACAAAGACGAAGCCAACAGCAAAGGCAGGCTCTGAGGGGCAGGTGCCTTTAATGCATGTACTTACAGTGCCACTTGAATTCTGAACCATGTGAAATACTATTCAAAAACAACAAAACTAAGGGGACCAGGAGGTGGTGCGCCTGGTCAAGCGCACATAGTACAAAGCGCAAGGACCCTCGCAAGGATCCCGGTTCAAGTCCCCGCTCCCCACCTGCAGGAGCGGTTGGTTCACAAGCCGTGAAGCAGGTCTGCAGGTGTCTGTCTTCCCTGCTCCTCTCAATTTCTCTGTCCTAGACAATAAAATGGAAAAAAGGCCTCCTTGTTAGCAAAGCACGCGGTGTCACTGTGGCTGGCTGAGTCGCTGGGTTCTCTCCGATAAGCTATGTCCCGTCTGGAAGCCCACAAAGCAGGAAGGTGGGTGGGGACAGGGAACCAGTTCTTGAGGGGACAGCATCCTGGCCCCCATGCCTGCACCTCCCCCATCACCCACAGGTGGTGCTGTGGGACCCGCTTCTGGTGTGGGCGCCCGTTCCGGGGTGAGGCCTCGTAGCCCAGGCAGCGGAGCTGGGGCAAAGAGCAGGCAGACGCCAGCAGCTACGATAAAATAGAGACTAGCTTTATTTCTCTGCGAGAAGCAGGTGTGGAGCGGGGACAGTAGCTTTGGCGACACAGGCTGGCGGGGTAACAGGCAGCAGCATGGGACGGGGAGCTGGGCCAGAAGCCCCCAATCTCCCTCCTGACCCCGGGGCCGAGGGCCCTGGGCCCAGCCAGATGGCACCCTGGCACCCTCGCCCTCCTCCTAAGTCCCTTCAGGCCGCTTCCAGGAACAAACTGCAAAGACCAGCCAAGACCCACGAGGCCACTGGTCAGCTTATCTGGTGCCCCAACTGCCCACCAGGGGCTCCCTGGAGAAGGGCCCAGACCTGGGGCTGGCCCGGGGGTGCCGGCCCACCCACACATTCTCCCTACCAGGCCAGGCCTTGTGTCCCCCGGCAGGGTGTTTGGGGGTACAGGGACACACGGCGGCCACAGGCCCTGCCAGAAGCTGGAGCAGACTCCGTGGGCCCTCACAGGCTCCTTCCCGCGCCCGCGCTGACTTGCAAGGGCAGCTCTGGGCCAGGAGGGGCAGGCGACACGGGGCTCCCGGGCCCTGCCTCCACGGCTTCGCCGGGTGCCAGAGCAGCAGGCCTGTGCAGGCCCCACCTGTCAGTACATCCGGCGGCCAAGCCGACGGGAATCCTTCGGAGCAGACACTCGGCTCTCCGGACACTCAGCGCCTGGGGGACAGAGCGAAGCAGAACGCCGGTTAGCTTATCTGTGTAGAGACAGAGAGAAACTGAGAAAGGGGAGATAGAGAGGGAGAGAAAGCAGCTCTGCTTCACCACTCGGGAAGCTTCACCCCTGCAGGTGGAAGCCGTGGGCTCGAACCCAGGTCCTTGTGCGCTGTGACATGTGTGCTCAACTGGGTGTACCGGCAACAGCCCCCAAAAGGCTGGCTCTCCATCCCGGGTTCTGGGGAGCTCAACTCTGCAGCCTCCCGGCCCCCGGGGCTTCCTGATGCTTCAGGCATGGCCAGTCACCACACGGGCTGCTGAGCCCCAGATTCAGGCGGGCGGCCTGTCACCGGGCACCAATGCCTGCACGTTCTCTAACAGACGCAGACACACGGCTCACAGGACAGTCCGTTTTCTTTTTTTTTTTTTTTTTTCCTCATGGGGCTCAGTGCCAGCACTATGCATCCACCCTCCTGGAGGCATTATTTTCCTTTTCTTATTCAATAGGACAGAGAGAGATGGAGGAGGAGGAGACAGAGAGGGAGAGAGACAGAGAGACACCCGCAGCCCTGCTTCATGGCTAGTGAAGCGTTCCCCCTGCAGGTGGGGAGCGGGGCTCGAACCTGAGTCCTTGCACTTAGTACTATGTCTGCTTAACTGCGCCACCTGGGCCCCCTAGTTTGTTTACTTACTTATTTAAAATATACTTTATTTGTTTTCATGAGAAGGATACAGAGAGAAATACGCAGAGACAGACCAGAGCCCTGCTCAGCTCTGGTTGATGGTAATGTTGGAGGTTGAACCGGGGACCTCAGAGCTAGGGGATGGCGGGTAGGACAGGGAGGTGGCAGCGTGGCGCTCACTCACTTGTGGTGGCCAGGGCCACAGGATCCCAGCAGGTGGCAGCCGGCCTGCTCCAGGTTCCAGTCAAACATCTCCAGCACCTTGAGGCACTCAGCCCGTGGCCGCAGACCCAGACCCAAGAGCTGCTCCACCTGGGGCACAGGAGAAGGGCGGAGGAGGGGGTGTGGGGGGCAAGGGCAGGCCGCTGGGGAGGGGGCGGGGAGAAGGGCGCGGGCAGACCTGGGGCTCAGGGCCAGAGGAGGGGTGTGGCGAGGGCAGGGCACGGTACCTTCAGGTACTGGGCAGCTCTCTGTACGCTCCAGCTGTGGCTCTGCAGGGCCGCCTGGCACTCCTCCGTGGTCACACCGTGCACCATGGCCTGCAGCTGGCACAGCCGCCCGCCAGCGGTCAGCACCCTCGGGCCCCCGTCCGCCCCCGCCCCACCCGGGAAGACGGCCCAGCACGCACCATCTGGATCTTATCCGCGGTCCGGCCGGCCTCAAACCCGTCTCCGGGAAAGCCCCTGTGGGCCGGCGGCCCGACGCCCGGGTTGCTGTTGTTGGTGGAGAAGTTGGCCTTGGGGTCAGGGGCGGCCTGGGGCATGGGTCGGACGGTGGCCGTGGGCGCCGGGGCACCGAGCGGGGGTGGCGTGAGGGGCAGGGGCTCCGAGTGGGCCTGGCTCTCATGCAGGAAGCGCCGGCAGTGCTCCAGGTAGGGCGGCCGCTCGGGCAGCAGGTAGTAGTGAGTGCTGCTGACCCGCTTGCCGTCCCGGACGATCGGCAGGATGCAGGGCCCGGCCCGGGGGCCCGGGGCCTGCGTCACCTGGGGCGTGGCATATTTGGGGTCCGAGGCAAAGCTCTGGGTGGTGGGCATGGGCTTCCCGGGGGAGCTGCCGGGGGGCACCGCCGGGCTGGGGGTCCTGGAGCCTTGTGGGGTCAGGGGCTCCCGGGGAGGCAGCTGAGGAGGGGAGGCAGGTCCAGGCCACCAATGATCTGCCTCCTCTTCGCCCGAGGGGGCCGGGGACCGTCCTTCCTGCGGGCGCGTGGGCCTGGGGGGGATGGGCACCCTGGGGGGCACCTGCGGCCCACTGTCGCCCGAGGGTGAGGGTCCCAGCTGCAGCATGCAGTCCCGCTGCAGGGCCTGGAAGATCTCGGCTGTGTGCGCAGAGCTGGGCGGCTGGCGGGGCCCCTGGGGTGGGAGGAAGAGGTTGTCCTCCAGGGGAGGCGGCCCGGTGGGCGCAGGGCCGTGGCGGCTCTCGGCCTGGCTGGGCCCCGGGGAGCCATTAATGGAGCACACCTCCAGGTCATCCTCGTCCTGGGCCACGTCGTCATAGGCAGGCGGTGGGGGCAGCGGGCGGGCGTCCCAGTCCACCACGGGCGTGGGGTGCAGCGGCCGGGGCAGTGCCCGCGTGGGGCTGTGTGGCGGCGTCTTGTCCAGCAGGGAACAGGCGTCCGTGGCCAGCTGTGCCAGGGAGGGCGCGTGGGGCCGCGGGGCCGGGAGCAGCGGCTCCTGGCTGAAGTCGATGAGTGTGAGCTCGGCCCCGGCACTGCCCGCCTTGGTGCCCGGCACCCAGGCGGACGGCTTGGGGAGCCAGAGCCCGCGGGGGAGGCCCGGCCTCCGCAGGCACAGCCGTTTAAGGTCACTGCTCAAAGAGCCTTGGTCCTCACTCACAGGGTTGTAGGCTGGTTCTGCCATGGAAGGAGAGAGGCCAGGGGAGGCAGGGTCAGGGCCCGGGGCAGGGGTGAGGGAGAAGGGGGACAGGGGCAGGGGCAGGGCCTGGGGGTGCAGAGCAGGGGGAAGGGGAAAGGGGGAAGAGAGAATGCAGGGGTGAGGGGGAAGAGGGCAGGGGCACAGCCTGGAGGTGCAGGGTAGGGGTGAGGGAGAAGAGGGGAGGCAGGGGAGGTATGGGAGAGTCCTGTCATTAAGGTTCGGGGGCGCCAGCAGGCTGGGCTAGCTTCGCAGCGGTAGGCAGAGACAGAGACTCGAACCTGAATAAAGAAATACAGCTTCCCGGCCCAGCCGTGTGTCTCCCAATCTCTGTCTCTGTCACCGCCGCGACGCTAGCCCGGCCTGCTGGTGCCTCCGAATTTTAACAACAAATGGCGCCCACGTGGACCTGACCTGCGCATCTCTCAGATAAGTGAAGACAATTTGGCTACCTATGCACTATGGCCTTCTCTTCTGCTTGTGAAGAGATCTCCAAAGGCCTCTGCCCTTTCTTCACGAGACTGTTTCGCTGTTTCTGGAACATTTATCTCTGGACCACTCTGTGGTTTCTGCCCAACGCCAGCCCGCAGGAGCCCAGCGCCAGCCCGCATGAGCCGGCTTTCCGCCGCGTGGCGCGGAGCATTGGGCGCCGGCTCCCTCCACGCTGCTCGGCCGACATGGCAGGGCAGCAGACATGGCAGAGCCGCGGCAGCCTATCCTGGCCGCTACCCCGTGGCACCTCGGCCCGCGCCTTCTGCATGGCTGGCCCGCCTGCCCTCGTGCTATGAAGTCTGGACAGATCCCAGACCACCCGGAGACCGCGGGCTCCCTGCCGAAACTGGGCCCCCTGGCCGAGATCCTCAGCTCGGGTCTGAAGGCAGACGAGCTAGAATACGCAGAGATTCGTCCAGAGATCGCAACCTGCAATTCCTAGAAGTGAAGCTGCCCAAGAGGCCACCGCTGGACAACACACTCCCCGAACGGCTAAGACAGTACAGATGTAAATTCGTGTTTAAAATGACATGTCTTCGTAACAAAGGTTTCTCTCCTTGTGTGTTAAAGACCATGTTTATGTGTGTGTTTAAAGTTTGGTAAACAGTAACTTTAAGGTTAAGAATGTAACTTTAAGGATATATTCTTACCAGACAAAGTTAAATGAAAAAGGTTTTCAATGTAATTCTCATGAAGATAAAATTAACTTACATTTAAAGTCTGAGGTAGAAATTCGTTAACAATCAATATATTTTAACTAAGTTGGTCTAAAAAAAAAAAACCTGCGCACACCTAGGGTGTGTCTCCATCTTGAATGGGTGTAGCAAAAGGTTAAATAGACTTGTTGATATGTAAAACTCTCGATTACCTTCTCTATTAGAAATGGTAGATCGCACAATGGCTATGCTAATTATTCTCATGCCTGAGGTTTCCTTTCCTTGATTCTTATGTTTACCTTTTCACATTCTATTGTTTAAACTTTAAACAACCTTAGAATCATACTAAAAAAGACTTCCAATTGTGACAGAGTTATCAATTGTGGTAAACTTCTAGAATTCCGATGGCTGACATTCCCCATTGAGACAGACGTACAACAATTCACCCCTTAGCAATTCTTCGGTGGACATCTGCTTTGGACTTCTATCAAACTCACTGGTTCACCTCGGACACTTGGCACAAAACTAGCGGCTTCCCCTTAAGCTGCTGGGTTTCTCAAACACTGACTGCAGCCATGCCTTGGGACTCCAGGCCTCACCCTCCCCCCATGCTAGAAAATGCCCGTCGAGGCAAGTACGCCCCCCAGAGGCAGGAAATGTTTTGTTTAAGCTGATAAAGTTTTGCCCATAGAGGCAAAAAATGGCCCCCTCAGGCCTTCCCTTGGCAGCACACTGGTTCTTGTTGCCCGCTTACATGTTTCTCCATGTTTGTGCCAGTTTCTTTTTTGAAAATGCCTGTACGATATAGGTTTCTGTTCACCCCACACCCCTGATACTGTGGTCATTTAGTTAAAAACAGAAGGGGGAATTGTTGCTATGTTTCATATTGGTTTGCTCCCCTTCCCCCCGACCTCTGAGGGAATTGGTTTGCCCCTTGCTAGTTTCACGCCCAGCATTCTCCCCGCCCCGTATGCTAAGGACGTTTAGAGTCCCAGCAGCAGTGGCGGAGGGAGAAGGATGGAGAAGCACATGGTGTGGTGATTTGCCTGTTCGTGAATAAAGATTAAACTGCAGCTTCTTAGCCCAGCCGAGTGTCCCCGAGTCTCTGTTTCTGTCTACTGCCGCAACGCTAGCCCGGCCTGCTGGAGCCTCCGAACTTTAACAACAGAGTGCAGGGGGAGGCAGGGCTAGGACCCCAGGATGCAGGGTGGGGGTGAGTGAGAAGTGGGGCAGGGGTGTTGGGAGAGCCCTGGGGGAGGCAGAGCTATGGTCCTGGTGGGCAGGGTGGGGGTGAGGGGTAGGGGGGCAAGGGTGTGTGGGAGAACCCAGGGGAGAGGCAGGGTGAGGGTCCTGGATGCAGGGTGGGGGTGAGGGAGCAGTGGGGCAGGGAGTGTGGAGGGCCCACGACAGGCAGGGCTGGGCCTGGGCGGCAGGAGGGGTTGGGTGTGTTGATAAGCCACCGGGAACCACCAGAATCAGGTCCAGACCTGCAATGGCCAGCTCCGCCAATGGCTCTCACTCCTCTCAGCCACCTGCATGTGGACACAGGTGCATGCGGCCCTGCCCTGTGTGCTGTCAGCTCAGTGTACCCAGGGGAGCCCTGTTCTGGGTGCTGTCAGCTCAGTGTGTACCCAGGGGAGTCCTGCTCTGGGTGCTGTCAGCTCAGTGTGTACCCAGGGGAGTCCTGCTCTGGGTGCTGTCAGCTCAGTGTACCCAGGGGAGCCCTGCTCTGGGTGCTGTCAGCTCAGTGTGTACCCAGGGGAGCCCTGTTCTGGGTGCTGTCAGCTCAGTGTGTATCAGGGGAGCCCTGCTCTGTGTGCTGTCAGCTCAGTGTGTACCCAGGGAGCCCTGCTCTGGGTGCTGTCAGCTCAGTGTGTACCCAGGGGAGTCCTGCTCTGGGTGCTGTCAGCTCAGTGTGTACCCAGGGGAGTCCTGCTCTGGGTGCTGTCAGCTCAGTGTACCCAGGGGAGTCCTGCTCTGGGTGCTGTCAGCTCAGTGTGTACCCAGGGGAGCCCTGCTCTGGCTGCTGTCAGCTCAGTGTGTACCCAGGGGAGCCCTGCTCTGGGTGCTGTCAGCTCAGTGTGTACCCAGGGGAGTCCTGCTCTGGGTGCTGTCAGCTCAGTGTGTACCCAGGGGAGTCCTGCTCTGGGTGCTGTCAGCTCAGTGTGTACCCAGGGGAGCCCTGCTCTGGCTGCTGTCAGCTCACTGTGTACCCAGGGAGCCCTGCTCTGGGTGCTGTCAGCTCAGTGTGTACCCAGGGAGCCCTGCTCTGGGTGCTGTCAGCTCAGTGTGTACCCAGGGGAGTCATGCTCTGGGTGCTGTCAGCTCAGTGTGTACCCAGGGGAGTCCTGCTCTGGGTGCTGTCAGCTCAGTGTGTACCCAGGGGAGCCCTGCTCTGGGTGCTGTCAGCTCAGTGTACCCAGGGAGCCCTGCTCTGGGTGCTGTCAGCTCAGTGTGTACCCAGGGGAGTCATGCTCTGGGTGCTGTCAGCTCAGTGTGTACCCAGGGGAGTCCTGCTCTGGGTGCTGTCAGCTCAGTGTGTACCCAGGGGAGTCCTGCTCTGGGTGCTGTCAGCTCAGTGTACCCAGGGGAGTCCTGCTCTGGGTGCTGTCAGCTCAGTGTACCCAGGGGAGCCCTGTTCTGGGTGCTGTCAGCTCAGTGTGTATCAGGGGAGCCCTGCTCTGTGTGCTGTCAGCTCAGTGTGTACCCAGGGAGCCCTGCTCTGGGTGCTGTCAGCTCAGTGTGTACCCAGGGGAGTCCTGCTCTGGGTGCTGTCAGCTCAGTGTGTACCCAGGGGAGTCCTGCTCTGGGTGCTGTCAGCTCAGTGTACCCAGGGGAGTCCTGCTCTGGGTGCTGTCAGCTCAGTGTGTACCCAGGGGAGCCCTGCTCTGGCTGCTGTCAGCTCAGTGTGTACCCAGGGGAGCCCTGCTCTGGGTGCTGTCAGCTCAGTGTGTACCCAGGGGAGTCCTGCTCTGGGTGCTGTCAGCTCAGTGTGTACCCAGGGGAGTCCTGCTCTGGGTGCTGTCAGCTCAGTGTGTACCCAGGGGAGCCCTGCTCTGGCTGCTGTCAGCTCACTGTGTACCCAGGGAGCCCTGCTCTGGGTGCTGTCAGCTCAGTGTGTACCCAGGGAGCCCTGCTCTGGGTGCTGTCAGCTCAGTGTGTACCCAGGGGAGTCATGCTCTGGGTGCTGTCAGCTCAGTGTGTACCCAGGGGAGTCCTGCTCTGGGTGCTGTCAGCTCAGTGTGTACCCAGGGGAGCCCTGCTCTGGGTGCTGTCAGCTCAGTGTACCCAGGGAGCCCTGCTCTGGGTGCTGTCAGCTCAGTGTGTACCCAGGGGAGTCATGCTCTGGGTGCTGTCAGCTCAGTGTGTACCCAGGGGAGTCCTGCTCTGGGTGCTGTCAGCTCAGTGTGTACCCAGGGGAGTCCTGCTCTGGGTGCTGTCAGCTCAGTGTACCCAGGGGTCATGCTCTGGGTGCTGTCAGCTCAGTGTGTACCCAGGGGAGTCCTGCTCTGGGTGCTGTCAGCTCAGTATGTACCCAGGGGAGTCCTGCTCTGGGTGCTGTCAGCTCAGTGTGTACCCAGGGGAGCCCTGCTCTGGCTGCTGTCCGCTCACTGTGTACCCAGGGAGCCCTGCTCTGGGTGCTGTCAGCTCAGTGTGTACCCAGGGAGCCCTGCTCTGGGTGCTGTCAGCTCAGTGTGTACCCAGGGGAGTCATGCTCTGGGTGCTGTCAGCTCAGTGTGTACCCAGGGGAGTCCTGCTCTGGGTGCTGTCAGCTCAGTGTGTACCCAGGGGAGTCCTGCTCTGGGTGCTGTCAGCTCAGTGTGTACCCAGGGGAGCCCTGCTCTGGCTGCTGTCCGCTCACTGTGTACCCAGGGAGCCCTGCTCTGGGTGCTGTCAGCTCAGTGTACCCAGGAGAGTCCTGCTCTGGGTGCTGTCAGCTCAGTGTGTACCCAAAAGAGTCCTGCTCTGGGTACTGTCCGCTCAGTGTGTACCCAGGGGAGCACTGCTCTGGGTGCTGTCAGCTCAGTGTACCCAGGGGAGCCCTGTTCTGGGTGCTGTCAGCTCAGTGTGTACCCAGGGAGCCCTGCTCTGGGTGCTGTCAGCTCAGTGTACCCAGGGGAGCCCTGCTCTGGGTGCTGTCAGCTCAGTGTGTACCCAGGGGAGTCCTGCTCTGGGTGCTGTCAGCTCAGTGTACCCAGGGGAGCCCTACTCTGGGTGCTGTCAGCTCAGTGTGTACCCAGGGGAGCCCTGTTCTGGGTGCTGTCAGCTCAGTGTGTATCAGGGGAGCCCTGCTCTGTGTGCTGTCAGCTCAGTGTGTACCCAGGGAGCCCTGCTCTGGGTGCTGTCAGCTCAGTGTGTACCCAGGGGAGTCCTGCTCTGGGTGCTGTCAGCTCAGTGTGTACCCAGGGGAGTCCTGCTCTGGGTGCTGTCAGCTCAGTGTACCCAGGGGAGTCCTGCTCTGGGTGCTGTCAGCTCAGTGTGTACCCAGGGGAGCCCTGCTCTGGCTGCTGTCAGCTCAGTGTGTACCCAGGGGAGCCCTGCTCTGGGTGCTGTCAGCTCAGTGTGTACCCAGGGGAGTCCTGCTCTGGGTGCTGTCAGCTCAGTGTGTACCCAGGGGAGTCCTGCTCTGGGTGCTGTCAGCTCAGTGTGTACCCAGGGGAGTCCTGCTCTGGGTGCTGTCAGCTCAGTATGTACCCAGGGGAGTCCTGCTCTGGGTGCTGTCAGCTCAGTGTGTACCCAGGGGAGCCCTGCTCTGGCTGCTGTCCGCTCACTGTGTACCCAGGGAGCCCTGCTCTGGGTGCTGTCAGCTCAGTGTGTACCCAGGGAGCCCTGCTCTGGGTGCTGTCAGCTCAGTGTGTAGCCAGGGGAGTCATGCTCTGGGTGCTGTCAGCTCAGTGTGTACCCAGGGGAGTCCTGCTCTGGGTGCTGTCAGCTCAGTGTGTACCCAGGGGAGTCCTGCTCTGGGTGCTGTCAGCTCAGTGTGTACCCAGGGGAGCCCTGCTCTGGCTGCTGTCCGCTCACTGTGTACCCAGGGAGCCCTGCTCTGGGTGCTGTCAGCTCAGTGTACCCAGGAGAGTCCTGCTCTGGGTGCTGTCAGCTCAGTGTGTACCCAAAAGAGTCCTGCTCTGGGTACTGTCCGCTCAGTGTGTACCCAGGGGAGCACTGCTCTGGGTGCTGTCAGCTCAGTGTACCCAGGGGAGCCCTGTTCTGGGTGCTGTCAGCTCAGTGTGTACCCAGGGAGCCCTGCTCTGGGTGCTGTCAGCTCAGTGTACCCAGGGGAGCCCTGCTCTGGGTGCTGTCAGCTCAGTGTGTACCCAGGGAGCCCTGCTCTGGGTGCTGTCAGCTCAGTGTGTATCAGGGGAGCCCTGCTCTGGGTGCTGTCAGCGCAGTGTACCCAGGGGAGCCCTGCTCTGGGTGCTGTCAGCTCAGTGTACCCAGGGGAGCCCTGTTCTGGGTGCTGTCAGCTCAGTGTGTATCAGGGGAGCCCTGCTCTGTGTGCTGTCAGCTCAGTGTACCCAGGGGAGTCCTGCTCTGGGTGCTGTCAGCTCAGTGTGTACCCAGGGGAGTCCTGCTCTGGGTGCTGTCAGCTCAGTGTACCCAGGGGAGTCCTGCTCTGGGTGCTGTCAGCTCAGTGTGTACCCAGGGGAGCCCTGCTCTGGCTGCTGTCAGCTCAGTGTACCCAGGGGAGTCCTGCTCTGGGTGCTGTCAGCTCAGTGTACCCAGGGGAGTCCTGCTCTGGGTGCTGTCAGCTCAGTGTGTACCCAGGGGAGTCCTGCTCTGGGTGCTGTCAGCTCAGTGTGTACCCAGGGGAGCCCTGCTCTGGCTGCTGTCAGCTCACTGTGTACCCAGGGAGCCCTGCTCTGGGTGCTGTCAGCTCAGTGTGTACCCAGGGAGCCCTGCTCTGGGTGCTGTCAGCTCAGTGTGTACCCAGGGGAGTCATGCTCTGGGTGCTGTCAGCTCAGTGTGTACCCAGGGGAGTCCTGCTCTGGGTGCTGTCAGCTCAGTGTGTACCCAGGGGAGCCCTGCTCTGGGTGCTGTCAGCTCAGTGTACCCAGGGAGCCCTGCTCTGGGTGCTGTCAGCTCAGTGTGTACCCAGGGGAGTCATGCTCTGGGTGCTGTCAGCTCAGTGTGTACCTAGGGGAGTCCTGCTCTGGGTGCTGTCAGCTCAGTGTGTACCCAGGGGAGTCCTGCTCTGGGTGCTGTCAGCTCAGTGTACCCAGGGGAGTCATGCTCTGGGTGCTGTCAGCTCAGTGTGTACCCAGGGGAGTCCTGCTCTGGGTGCTGTCAGCTCAGTATGTACCCAGGGGAGTCCTGCTCTGGGTGCTGTCAGCTCAGTGTGTACCCAGGGGAGCCCTACTCTGGCTGCTGTCCGCTCACTGTGTACCCAGGGAGCCCTGCTCTGGGTGCTGTCAGCTCAGTGTGTACCCAGGGAGCCCTGCTCTGGGTGCTGTCAGCTCAGTGTGTACCCAGGGGAGTCATGCTCTGGGTGCTGTCAGCTCAGTGTGTACCCAGGGGAGCCCTGCTCTGGCTGCTGTCCGCTCACTGTGTACCCAGGGAGCCCTGCTCTGGGTGCTGTCAGCTCAGTGTGTACCCAGGGAGCCCTGCTCTGGATGCTGTCAGCTCAGTGTGTACCCAGGGGAGTCATGCTCTGGGTGCTGTCAGCTCAGTGTGTACCCAGGGGAGTCCTGCTCTGGGTGCTGTCAGCTCAGTGTGTACCCAGGGGAGCCCTGCTCTGGCTGCTGTCCGCTCACTGTGTACCCAGGGAGCCCTGCTCTGGGTGCTGTCAGCTCAGTGTGTACCCAGGGAGCCCTGCTCTGGGTGCTGTCAGCTCAGTGTACCCAGGAGAGTCCTGCTCTGGGTGCTGTCAGCTCAGTGTGTACCCAAAAGAGTCCTGCTCTGGGTACTGTCCGCTCAGTGTGTACCCAGGGGAGCCCTGCTCTGGGTGCTGTCAGCTCAGTGTACCCAGGGGAGCCCTGTTCTGGGTGTTGTCAGCTCAGTGTGTACCCAGGGAGCCCTGCTCTGGGTGCTGTCAGCTCAGTGTACCCAGGGGAGCCCTGCTCTGGGTGCTGTCAGCTCAGTGTGTACCCAGGGAGCCCTGCTCTGGGTGCTGTCAGCTCAGTGTGTATCAGGGGAGCCCTGCTCTGGGTGCTGTCAGCTCAGTGTACCCAGGGGAGCCCTGCTCTGGGTGCTGTCAGCTCAGTGTACCCAGGGGAGTCCTGCTCTGGGTGCTGTCAGCTCAGTGTGTACCCAAAAGAGTCCTGCTCTGGGTACTGTCCGCTCAGTGTGTACCCAGGGGAGCCCTGCTCTGGGTGCTGTCAGCTCAGTGTGTACCCAGGGGAGCCTGCTCTGGGTACTGTCAGCTCAGTGTACCCAGGAGCCCTTCTCTGGATGCTGTCAGCTCAGTGTGTATCAGGGGAGCCCTGCTCTGGGTGCTGTCAGCTCAGTGTACCCAGGGAGCCCTGCTCTGGGTGCTGTCCGCTCACTGTGTACCCAGGGGAGCCTGCTCTGGGTACTGTCAGCTCAGTGTACCCAGGAGCCCTTCTCTGGATGCTGTCAGCTCAGTGTGTATCAGGGGAGCCCTGCTCTGGGTGCTGTCAGCTCAGTGTGTATCAGGGGAGACCTGCTCTGGGTGCTGTCAGCTCAGTGTACCCAGGGATTCCTGCTCTGGGTGCTGTCAGCTCAGTGTGTACCCAGGGAGCCCTGCTCTGGGTGCTGTCAGCTCAATGTACCCAGGGAGCCCTGCTCTGGGTGCTGTCAGCTCAGTGTGTACCCAGGGAGCCCTGCTCTGGGTGCTGTCAGCTTAGTGTACCCAGGGGAGCCCTGCTCTGGGTGCTGTCAGCTCAGTGTGTACCCAGGGAGCCCTGCTCTGGGTGCTGTCATCTCAGTGTACCCAGGGAGCCTTGCTCGGGTGCTGTCCGCTCACTGTGTACCCAGGGAGCCCTGCTCTGGGTGCTGTCCGCTCACTGTGTACCCAGGGAGCCCTGCTCTGGGTGCTGTCAGCTCAGTGTACCCAGGGAGCCTTGCTCGGGTGCTGTCCGCTCACTGTGTACCCAGGGAGCCCTGCTCTGGGTGCTGTCCGCTCACTGTGTACCCAGGGAGCCCTGCTCTGGGTGCTGTCAGCTCAGTGTGTACCCAGGGAGCCCTGCTCTGGGTGCTGTCAGCTCAGTGTGTATCAGGGGAGCCCTGCTCTGGGTGCTGTCAGCTCAGTGTGTACCCAGGGAGCCCTGCTCTAGGTGCTGTCAGCTCAGTTTACTCAGGGAGCCCTGCTCTGGGTGCTGTCAGCTCAGTGTGTATCAGGGGAGCCCTGCTCTGGGTGCTGTCAGCTCAGTGTGTACCCAGGGGAGCCCTGCTCTGGGTACTGTCCGCTCAGTGTGTACCCAGGGAGCCCTGCTCTGGGTGCTGTCTGCTCAGTGTGTACCCAGGGAGCCCTGCTCTGGGTGCTGTCAGCTCAGTGTGTACCCAGGGAGCCGTGCTCTGGGTGCTGTCCGCTCAGTGTACCCAGGGAGCCCTGCTCTGGGTGCTGTCCGCTCAGTGTATCCAGGGGAGTCCTGCTCTGGGTGCTGTCAGCTCAGTGTACCCAGGGGAGCCCTGCTATGGGTGCTGTCAGCTCAGTGTATACCCAGGGGAGCCCTGCTCTGGGTGCTGTCAGCTAAGTGTGTACCCAGGGAGCCCTGCTCTGGGTGCTGTCAGCTCAGTGTGTACCCAGGGAGCCCTGCTCTGGGTGCTGTCAGCTCAGTGTACCCAGGAGAGTCCTGCTCTGGGTGCTGTCAGCTCAGTGTGTACCCAAAAGAGTCCTGCTCTGGGTGCTGTCAGCTCAGTGTGTACCCAGGGAGCCGTGCTCTGGGTGCTGTCCGCTCAGTGTACCCAGGGAGCCCTGCTCTGGGTGCTGTCCGCTCAGTGTATCCAGGGGAGTCCTGCTCTGGGTGCTGTCAGCTCAGTGTACCCAGGGGAGCCCTGCTATGGGTGCTGTCAGCTCAGTGTATACCCAGGGGAGCCCTGCTCTGGGTGCTGTCAGCTAAGTGTGTACCCAGGGAGCCCTGCTCTGGGTGCTGTCAGCTCAGTGTGTACCCAGGGAGCCCTGCTCTGGGTGCTGTCAGCTCAGTGTACCCAGGGGAGCCCTGCTCTGGGTGCTGTCAACTCAGTGTGTACCCAATAGAGTCCTGCTCTGGGTACTGTCCGCTCAGTGTGTACCCAGGGGAGCCCTGCTCTGGGTGCTGTCAGCTCAATGTACCCAGGGAGCCCTGCTCTGGGTGCTGTCAGCTCAGTGTGTACCCAGGGAGCCCTGCTCTGGGTGCTGTCAGCTTAGTGTACCCAGGGGAGCCCTGCTCTGGGTGCTGTCAGCTCAGTGTGTACCCAGGGGAGTCCTGCTCTGGGTGCTGTCAGCTCAGTGTACCCAGGGAGCCCTGCTCTGGGTGCTGTCAGCTCAGTGTGTACCCAGGGGAGTCCTGCTCTGGGTGCTGTCAGCTCAGTGTACCCAGGGAGCCCTGCTCTGGGTACTGTCAGCTCAGTGTACCCAGGGGAGCCCTGCTCTGGGTGCTGTCAGCTCAGTGTGTACCCAGGGGAGTCCTGCTCTGGGTGCTGTCAGCTCAGTGTGTACCCAGGGGAGTCCTGCTCTGGGTGCTGTCAGCTCAGTGTGTACCCAGGGGAGCCCTGCTCTGGCTGCTGTCCGCTCACTGTGTACCCAGGGAGCCCTGCTCTGGGTGCTGTCAGCTCAGTGTGTACCCAGGGAGCCCTGCTCTGGGTGCTGTCAGCTCAGTGTACCCAGGAGAGTCCTGCTCTGGGTGCTGTCAGCTCAGTGTGTACCCAAAAGAGTCCTGCTCTGGATACTGTCCGCTCAGTGTGTACCCAGGGGAGCCCTGCTCTGGGTGCTGTCAGCTCAGTGTGTACCCAGGGGAGCCCTGTTCTGGGTGCTGTCAGCTCAGTGTGTACCCAGGGAGCCCTGCTCTGGGTGCTGTCAGCTCAGTGTACCCAGGGGAGCCCTGCTCTGGGTGCTGTCAGCTCAGTGTGTACCCAGGGAGCCCTGCTCTGGGTGCTGTCAGCTCAGTGTGTATCAGGGGAGCCCTGCTCTGGGTGCTGTCAGCTCAGTGTACCCAGGGGAGCCCTGCTCTGGGTGCTGTCAGCTCAGTGTACCCAGGGGAGTCCTGCTCTGGGTGCTGTCAGCTCAGTGTGTACCCAAAAGAGTCCTGCTCTGGGTACTGTCCGCTCAGTGTGTACCCAGGGGAGCCCTGCTCTGGGTGCTGTCAGCTCAGTGTACCCAGGGAGCCCTGCTCTGGGTGCTGTCCGCTCACTGTGTACCCAGGTGAGCCTGCTCTGGGTACTGTCAGCTCAGTGTGTACCCAGGGGAGTCCTGCTCTGGGTGCTGTCAGCTCAGTGTGTACCCAGGGGAGTCCTGCTCTGGGTGCTGTCATCTCAGTGTGTACCCAGGGGAGTCCTGCTCTGGGTGCTGTCAGCTCAGTGTGTACCCAGGGAGCCCTGCTCTGGGTGCTGTCATCTCAGTGTACCCAGGGAGCCTTGCTCGGGTGCTGTCCGCTCACTGTGTACCCAGGGAGCCCTGCTCTGGGTGCTGTCCGCTCACTGTGTACCCAGGGAGCCCTGCTCTGGGTGCTGTCAGCTCAGTGTACCCAGGGAGCCTTGCTCGGGTGCTGTCCGCTCACTGTGTACCCAGGGAGCCCTGCTCTGGGTGCTGTCCGCTCACTGTGTACCCAGGGAGCCCTGCTCTGGGTGCTGTCAGCTCAGTGTGTACCCAGGGAGCCCTGCTCTGGGTGCTGTCAGCTCAGTGTGTATCAGGGGAGCCCTGCTCTGGGTGCTGTCAGCTCAGTGTGTATCAGGGGAGCCCTGCTCTGGGTGCTGTCAGCTCAGTGTGTATCAGGGGAGCCCTGCTCTGGGTGCTGTCAGCTCAGTGTACCCAGGGAGCCCTGCTCTGGGTGCTGTCAGCTCAGTGTGTATCAGGGGAGCCCTGCTCTGGGTGCTGTCAGCTCAGTGTGTATCAGGGGAGCCCTGCTCTGGGTGCTGTCAGCTCAGTGTACCCAGGGAGCCCTGCTCTGGGTGCTGTCAGCTCAGTGTACCCAGGGAGCCCTGCTCTGGGTGCTGTCAGCTCAGTGTGTACCCAGGGAGCCCTGCTCTGGGTGCTGTCCGCTCACTGTGTACCCAGGGAGCCCTGCTCTGGGTGCTGTCAGCTCAGTGTGTACCCAGGGAGCCCTGCTCTGGGTGCTGTCCGCTCACTGTGTACCCAGGGAGCCCTGCTCTGGGTGCTGTCAGCTCAGTGTACCCAGGGAGCCTTGCTCGGGTGCTGTCCGCTCACTGTGTACCCAGGGAGCCCTGCTCTGGGTGCTGTCAGCTCAGTGTGTACCCAGGGAGCCCTGCTCTGGGTGCTGTCAGCTCAGTGTACCCAGGGAGCCCTGCTCTGGGTGCTGTCAGCTCAGTGTACCCAGGGGAGCCCTGCTCTGGGTGCTGTCAGCTCAGTGTGTACCCAGGGGAGCCCTGCTCTGGGTGCTGTGAGCTCAGTGTACCCAGGGGAGCCCTGCTCTGGGTGCTGTCCGCTCACTGTGTACCCAGGGAGCCCTGCTCTGGGTGCTGTCAGCTCAGTGTACCCAGGGAGCCTTGCTCGGGTGCTGTCCGCTCACTGTGTACCCAGGGAGCCCTGCTCTGGGTGCTGTCCGCTCACTGTGTACCCAGGGAGCCCTGCTCTGGGTGCTGTCAGCTCAGTGTGTACCCAGGGAGCCCTGCTCTGGGTGCTGTCAGCTCAGTGTGTATCAGGGGAGCCCTGCTCTGGGTGCTGTCAGCTCAGTGTGTATCAGGGGAGCCCTGCTCTGGGTGCTGTCAGCTCAGTGTGTATCAGGGGAGCCCTGCTCTGGGTGCTGTCAGCTCAGTGTACCCAGGGAGCCCTGCTCTGGGTGCTGTCAGCTCAGTGTGTATCAGGGGAGCCCTGCTCTGGGTGCTGTCAGCTCAGTGTGTATCAGGGGAGCCCTGCTCTGGGTGCTGTCAGCTCAGTGTACCCAGGGAGCCCTGCTCTGGGTGCTGTCAGCTCAGTGTACCCAGGGAGCCCTGCTCTGGGTGCTGTCAGCTCAGTGTGTACCCAGGGAGCCCTGCTCTGGGTGCTGTCCGCTCACTGTGTACCCAGGGAGCCCTGCTCTGGGTGCTGTCAGCTCAGTGTGTACCCAGGGAGCCCTGCTCTGGGTGCTGTCCGCTCACTGTGTACCCAGGGAGCCCTGCTCTGGGTGCTGTCAGCTCAGTGTACCCAGGGAGCCTTGCTCGGGTGCTGTCCGCTCACTGTGTACCCAGGGAGCCCTGCTCTGGGTGCTGTCAGCTCAGTGTGTACCCAGGGAGCCCTGCTCTGGGTGCTGTCAGCTCAGTGTACCCAGGGAGCCCTGCTCTGGGTGCTGTCAGCTCAGTGTACCCAGGGGAGCCCTGCTCTGGGTGCTGTCAGCTCAGTGTGTACCCAGGGGAGCCCTGCTCTGGGTGCTGTGAGCTCAGTGTACCCAGGGGAGCCCTGCACTGGGTGCTGTCAGCTCAGTGTGTACCCAGGGAGCCCTGCTCTGGGTGCTGTCAGCTCAGTGTGTACCCAGGGGAGCCCTGCTCTGGGTGCTGTCAGCTCAGTGTACCCAGGGGAGCCCTGTTCTGGGTGCTGTCAGCTCAGTGTGTACCCAGGGAGCCCTGCTCTGGGTGCTGTCAGCTCAGTGTACCCAGGGGAGCCCTGCTCTGGGTGCTGTCAGCTCAGTGTACCCAGGGGAGCCCTGCACTGGGTGCTGTCAGCTCAGTGTGTACCCAGGGGAGCCCTGCTCTGGGTGCTGTCAGCTCAGTGTGTACCCAGGGAGCCCTGCTCTGGGTGCTGTCAGCTCAGTGTGTACCCAGGGGAGCCCTGCACTGGGTGCTGTCAGCTCAGTGTGTACCCAGGGAGCCCTGCTCTGGGTGCTGTCAGCTCAGTGTGTACCCAGGGGAGTCCTGCTCTGGGTGCTGTCAGCTCAGTGTACCCAGGGGAGTCCTGCTCTGGGTGCTGTCAGCTCAGTGTGTACCCAGGGGAGCCCTGCTCTGGGTGCTGTCAGCTCAGTGTGTACCCAGGGGAGTCCTGCTCTGGGTGCTGTCAGCTCAGTGTGTACCCAGGGAGCCCTGCTCTGGGTGCTGTCCGCTCAGTGTACCCAGGGGAGTCTGTCTCCGCCTCTGCCCACGCCCAACAGCTCCAGATGCCCTCGGCAACACCAGTCCCCTTTTCTGGGACTTCTGGGCCCTGGCAGATGCTCTTAGTCCCGGGGAGGTAGGAGTTGCCCCTCACGGGGGAGCAGGAACCTCTCACCACTCTGGGCCGGGCTCTCAGGGCAGGAGAGGCCGCCAGGGCCCCAGAAAGCTCACAGCGCACACCAGCCTCCCTTCTGCCCGCAGAGGAGGGAGCAGAGGACGGGCCGAGGGCAGAGCGGCCCACTTACTCTGAGTGAAGATGCTGGGCTGAGGCGGGCGAGGCGGAGGTTCCTCTGTGAGAAAGGCCGTGCGGAGCGAAGGATGGGAGGGGAGGGGAGAGGAGAGAGGAGAGGGAAAGAGAGGGGAGAGAAGGGAGGATAGTGGAAACAAGAGTGGAGAGGAGAGAGAAGAGGGGAGAGAAGAGGGCAAGAGAGGAGAAGAACAGGGGAAGAGAGGAAGAGGGGAGAGGAGAGAGAAGAAGGGAAGAGTAAGAGAGGGGAGAGAAGAGGAGAGAGAGGAGGAAAGGAGGGGATAGACAGCATGGTGGACAGAGTGCAGGGACAGACAGAAAGGGGGAGGACAAAGAGAGGGAGAGAGGGGAGAGTGGGACAGAGCAGGGAGAGTGTGGGAGGGAGGAGGAAATAAAAGAGGAGAGTAGAGAGGGAGAGACGGGGGAGAGAGAGGGAGAGACGGGGAGAGAGAGGGAGAGACGGGGAGAGAGAGGGAGAGAGAGGGAGAGACGGGGAGAGAGAGGGAGAGACGAGGGGAGAGCGGGGAGAGAGAGGGAGAGACGGGGAGAGAGAGGGAGAGACGGGGAGAGAGAGGGAGAGACGGGGAGAGAGAGGGAGAGACGGGGAGAGAGAGGGAGAGACGGGGAGAGAGAGGGAGAGACGGGGAGAGACGGGGAGAGAGAGGGAGAGACGGGGAGAGACGGGGAGAGACGGGGAGAGAGAGGGAGAGACGGGGAGAGAGAGGGAGAGACGGGGAGAGACGGGGAGAGAGGGAGAGACGGGGAGACGGGGAGAGACGGGGAGAGACGGGGAGAGACGGGGAGACGGGGAGAGAGAGGGAAGAGACGGGGAGAGAGAGAGGGAGAGACGGGGGAGAGAGAGGGAGAGACGGGAGAGACGGGGAGAGAGAGGGAGAGAGAGGGAGAGACGGGGAGAGACGGGGAGAGACGGGAGAGAGAGGGAGAGAGACGGGGAGAGACGGGAGAGACGGGGAGAGACGGGGAGAGACGGGGAGAGAGAGGGAGAGACGGGGAGAGACGGGGAGAGAGAGGGAGAGACGGGACAGAGAGGAGAGACGGGGAGAGAGAGGGAGAGACGGGGAGAGACGGGGAGAGACGGGGAGAGACGGGGAGAGACGGGGAGAGAGAGGAAGAGACGGGGAGAGAGAGAGGGAGAGACGGGGAGAGACGGGGAGAGAGACGGGGAGAGACGGGGAGAGACGGGAGAGACGGGGAGAGACGGGGAGAGACGGGGAGAGACGGGGAGAGACGGGGAGAGAGAGGAAGAGACGGGGAGAGAGAGAGGGAGAGACGGGGGGAGAGACGGGGA